>NC_139982.1:1517500-1540000 GCF_963993115.1 Abramis brama | reverse complement strand
CACCTGTCTGTAAGTCGCGGTGTGTTTCTTCTGGGTTATTTCTGTTTCTCATCATGTCAGTAAAGGCGTCGTGTATCAGAACTGGATGTTATTCGGCATGTTCCAGTGCCGTCGGTGAATAACATCCGCCCAATCCTGATGGGAGACTCCCTCTGACCCGGATGAGTCCGATCACGGTCCCGAGGGATGAGCTGGGTCTGTCAGAGGAAGATATGACATGAAGAGCGTTTCACTCCTGTAGTTATTCATGCGGTGGATCTGCCAGGAGTGTGTTATCCAGTTCACACACACGCTTTATTACCCTTACTGTATGTTTCAGTGAATGCAAATGCATAATAAACTTTCTGATCTTTCTTGTCTGAATGTTTGTGTGTGTTTCAGGATTATTTGACGAACACAGAGTTTTAAAGAACGGTATTTTTGTAACGACTGTCACTTTTGATTGACGTGTCCTTGCTGGATAAAAGTATTGATTTATTTGAGCCCAATCTTTTCAACGGCAGTGTATATAATCTGTTCTACACACAGATCGGACTTAAAATCAAATGTATCTTCAGTGTTTCAGAATGAATAATCAGGTATAATTATGCAGTGACGTGTTGATTACAGACAGGTGGCGTCATTTCCACCTCTAAGATAATTAGAAATAGCGATAATGACAATAATGATGTGGTTACACAATACTATGACACATGAGTGTTGGAAGAGTTCAGTAACATGTACAAATTAAATAATCAGCCCAAATAATCCATGCAATTAGTATTTCTGTAGTATTCAGGAGTCTCGGCACACTTTTACAACCCCAGGAGATTTAATATATGCTAGCATTCCGGCTTGTTTGTGAGGTTAGTCCGCGGTCGGCTTCCGTAGGCTCACGAGCCGGGGTGTTTCCGTGTTTCCCGAGGAGTTTTACTGGGAGGAGAAGACTTTCCCAGTTTCCCTGGTTTATTCCTGCAGGAGGCGCTACTCTGCTCAGAAACCCCACTCCTCAACTCAGTCTTATTCACGTGAGCTAGGGCATTTATTCTTCACCGGATGCATTTGTGTTATGAAACTATAATTGTTTAAAAGTGCCCTTTTCAAGGACTGGTACCTGATCCATAAATGCAAATCCGCTTCTGCAGTCTCTCTGAAATAATCAAACAAAACGCCTCGAAATGTAATCACAAGCCACTGTGATTGGTCCATCCTCGCAGCGTTGAATAAACAAACGCATGTCACGTGACCAACGCCGCATCTGAGCCGTTTCATCTACGGTCTGGATAATATTTTATACTTGAATAGTGACGTTAACAAACGATAATAGACGTTGGATTTGATATACGAAGTGAAGAGTAAAAACATTAAAATTATTGCGTAAACTCTTCGTAAATGACTAATCAGAGAAGGCTCCGCGCCACTAAACCCCGCCCACTTTCGAGCCGTTTGTCGCTCTTCCGCTAAACGCCTTTTTCTGAAGGGAGTCGCCCGTAGTAACCGCTCGAGCTGATCAGACCGGATTCACCAGCAGAGATGACGAGAGCAAAATAACGCCACAGAACAGTAAACATGACGAGATCATCCTCAGGATTGAGCAATAATAATCCCCAAACACGGAAATAACATCAGTCAGGCGCTCGTGCTGCAGTGAGTTCCGGTGTCAGCCGTCATGAGATGATTGTGAAGCGGAACTGTACGATCGTGACCAGATCTGTGAGGATTTAAAGATGTTGTCTGAGGAGAGATATTTACCGAGGATCATATGAGAGGCTTTCTGCGGTGTGTTTGGGTCTCGGTGATGGTGGAGACATGAAGACAGTGCTCGTGTTGAGCTGCCTGTTGTTAATCACTCAAGCAGAAGATCCAGATCAGGAGCAGAAACCGCTTCAGTACCTTCACATCGGAGACGGCTCCTCGCAGGAGTTCGAGTTTCCGCAGAACACGCGCGGCGTGATCGTGATCTCCAGCGGGTACCGCAGCTCCGGGGGACGGAAGGGTCGCGAGAGCCTGAAGCAGACGGTTCGGGTGAGGTCTCTGGACCCGGACGTGATCTCCGTGCTCAACGTGACGGACGGCGGGCGAGCGGGAGCCGCCAACAGCTACGTGATTAGCATCCGCTCCGGGGTTCCTGGAACGGCTCCGCTGCTCATTCAGCTGCTGGACCTGGACCGCGACTCAGCGCCGGTGCTCATCGAGGAGCGCAGCGATTACTCCATCAGGGTGGCGGCGGGCGATGACGACCCGGCGGCCCGGCTCCTGGAGTCCGGCGGGCTGTCGCACTTCTCGGAGAACCCCATCCTGTTTGCGCTACTGCCGCTCATCTTCGTCAACAAGTGCGCGTTCGGCTGCAAGGTGGAGGTGGAGATCCTGCTAGCGCTGCTGAAGAGGCCGGTGCCGCTGCTGCTAGGGGTCGTGGGACAGTTCCTCATCATGCCACTGTACGGGTACGGCCTGTCCCGGTTAGCCGCGCTCCCCAAAGCGCTGTCGCTAGGCCTGGTGATCACCTGCTCGGCGCCGGGCGGAGGCGGCGGGTACCTGTACAGCCTGCTGCTAGGCGGAGACGTCACTTTAGCCATTAGCATGACGCTCGTGTCCACCGTGGTCGCCACCGCTGCCATGCCGCTGTCCTCGGCGTTCTACGGCTGGCTGCTAGGCGTCCACGCCGCGCTCCACGTGCCCTTCGTCAAGATCCTCGGCACGCTGCTCTTCATCGCCATCCCCATCTCGCTGGGCATGCTAGTGAAGCTGCGTCTGCCCGCCGTCACCCGCGTGCTGCTCACGCTCATCCGCCCCTTCAGCTTCGTGCTAATCGTGGGCGGGATCTTCATGGCCTACCAGATGGGCTCGTCGATCCTGGCGCACGTGCGCGCGCCTGTTGTAGCGGCGGGCGTGACGGTGCCGGTGTTCGGGCTGCTGCTGGGGCTGGTGATGGCGCGGCTGGCGGGGCTAGCGGCACCGCAGCGCAGGACAGTTAGCATCGAGGTGGGCGTGCAGAACAGTCTCCTGGCGCTGGCCGTCATGCAGCTGTCGTTCCAGCGGGCGGAGGCGGACTACGCCTCGCAGGCGCCGTTCCTCGTAGCGCTCAGCAGCACGACGGAGATGCTCCTGCTAGTGCTAGCTCACGCCGCGCACCAACGCCTGTGCCTGACGCCCGCCTCGCGCACCCGCGCCTGACCGCCGGCTACGACTGCCACGCTCCACTGCCAGACGCGGCGCTCTACCAAAGGCCTTCTCCTTACTGTCAGCCTTTTCTAATCAGATTTTAATCTTACGTGCATTACGATGATGACAGTGTTTATGGAAGATAAACCAGATATTTTTCTAAGTAATTCTGCTGTTTGTTATTTTGTAATTCAGATGGTTTGTTTGTACCCTGTTTACAGAAGATGTTGCTGTTAATTGTTGATGCGCAATGATGATTAAATGCTTTTTGACAAGACGGGTATGAGTTATCTCCGACTCTCAGTCACTCCTGCTGTGGGATTCGCTTACACTTTATTTGCTAACACTTTATTTTACAGTGTCCTTGTTACGTTACATGTATTTACTATTGTAATAACAGTGAATTATGCATAATTACATGCAACTAACCCTCAACCAAACCCTAACCCTACCCTAACCCTATAGTAAGTACATGTAGATGCTTAATATTACTCAGTGCTTACATTTATAATTACACTGTAAAAATGACACCTTAAAACTAAGTGTAACCCTTTATCTTTATCTTAAGGTGTCCGTGTTACAGTTACAGTTAATTATGCATTTAAGTACTGAGTAATAATAATGAACTATTGTTATAATAATTAACTAAATGTAGTTAATGTCAGGATTAATTGGATGTAATTAGGCATAATGTACAGTTATTACTGCAGTAACTGCATGTGACGTGTAACAGGGACACTGTACACGTGTTATCAGATATCCCACATGTGAGCTGAAAACAGACTTCACCTTTCTAACATGGATCATATTCTGCTGTCTTTATCAAAGTGTTTTTTATGAACATTAAACACTGTGCCTGTTAACCCTCGTCATGAGTTCTGCACACACTCTTATCCAGCCGTCTGGGTTTACGGTGTTACTCGGGTGTTACTCGGGTGTTACTCAGGTGTAGGGTTAGACATTAACAGAAACTCAAGACTAACGCCTTCCTTTAAAGGAAGAGTTCCCAGTCATTATTCACTCATCTTCATATTCTCCTGCACAACAGAAGTGATGATGTGTTTGTCTACACAGTGAAAGTCAATGGGGTCCAAAGTGTCAAGGGCTGGGTATCGATTGGGGTTGAATGGATTATTGTCCTTTTGCATCTTGAAACTGCAACAAAACAGCGTTCTTCATGTGTCTTCATATGCTCAACAGTTTCTGGAGTGAGTGTTGATGTGTGGATGAACTCTGACCTTTACTCCAGTGCTCTCTCCTCCTGCGGTCGAGTGATATCGGGTTTTCTATTGATCTGATTCCAGGATTTCACCATCAGTTGTTTGTTTCGCAACGTCTCAGTTTCAGCTCTTCTGACCGCATAATCTGCAGTGTAACGACTAACAGGAATAACAGGCATTACATGTGTGTGTGAAACTGGAACAAACAGCTTTGTTTAATTTGATCAGATTGTGTTCTTCGGGTAGATCCCACTAACTAATGTAAAACACCGGTTGCATAAACCGCTAAGAACAGTCTTACAAGTTGGTCATCCAGTGTCTTTCATTACATTAAAACATAGATTGGTCTAATTTGACACATGATCACCCTTGACTCACTGCTAAGCTCATACAGACACTGGCTTTACTCACTGATTTGTCTCTATTCAAGAAAACTGATCTGTAATGTGTGACCCTGGATCACGTCACCAGTCTCGAGTCGCACGGGTTTATCTGTGGCAATGGCCAACACTACATCGTATGGGTCAGAATTATAGATTTTTCTTTTATGCCAAAAATCATTGATATTATTAAGTTCCATGAAGATATTTTGTAAATTTCCTACCGTAAATATATAGAACATTTGAGTGAATGCAGCACAATCGCCAACATATATGGACAACTTTAAAGGAGATTTTCTCAATGTTTAGATTTTTTTACACCCTCAGATTCCAGATTTTAAAATAGTTGTATCTCGGCTATCTTATATATTATATATATTTTTATTATATTTGTATATTGTCCTATCCTATCCTGAAACCATACGTCAATGCAAAGCTTATTTATTCAGATTATGTATAAATCTCAATTTCATAAAAGTTACCCATGTGACTGGTTTTGTCGTCCAGGGTCACATATGAGAAATCATGTTTATTTTATAAAATCTAAATAAAACTGAACACCTGAATATTGCAATAAATAAAGTTCAGCACAACAGCCTCTTAAACGTCTACAAACTCTCGAGTCTCAGTTCAGCTCAAGTGCACAAAAAGGCCGTGAGTAAACCAATATCCTTCAGAAAGCTCTCATCAATATAGTGGATAAATAAATAATGTTAAGTACAAATAAATAAAGTCTACTTGCACTGGATGTGCTGGTTTCGGCCTTGTCACGACCTCATCTCCTAAATCAAACACCTGTGATTCACATCTACCTGCGCTCTCCTGCCTGTGAAGTAGGCCTGTGGACAGGTGTGTGTGAGTAAAGGAGAAGCACACAGTTCCTTCAATGACCTTATGTGGAGATATCGCTTCTTTATAGCAGAAACAATGCATCACTCTTCACAAATGTATTGGAGTAAAACGTACATTTACTTATTCAAAAATATAGTCAAGTAGAGAGTAAAAGTTGCTAATATATTTGATACTCAGTAAAACTACAAAGTAGCCAAAAAGATACTTTTACAGTAACTAATTACATTTTACTCCAGTACTTTACACCACTGCTATTATCTAACTCCTTATTGCCTGAGTCTCCATTTTAGAAAAAAGCCAAAATGATAGACATTAATAATGATAAAATAACGATTATTGTAGATAATATGAGGTGAAAACATGTTTGGCTTCACGGAGAGACTTCCATGCAAACTGCATTAGCTCATGTAAGGAGCTGCGGGATGGTTGTGTTGTGGCACGTCTTTCTGTCATTGGTGTGACGCTCGCTCTGCGGGACCTGTGATTGGCTGGCGACAGAGGCGCCCATAACGATTGGCTGCTGCCGGTTGACTCGGAACCAATGAAAACACTCTTCCGCTCTCTCGCAGCCAGTGAGCGCCGTGACGTGTAGCGCGCGGGATTGTTGTGCAGATCAGATCTGCTGAGGAACGCGTGTGTGTGTTTTATATGTGTAGTTTAATTCCGCACAGGATCGATCAAATAGAGTGTGTAAATCTCAGAAAGAGTGTGTTAATGTCAGTATGTTCAGCAGCGCGGATGATCACTCCACACACTCCTCCGCCATCTCGGCTCTGCTCGGTGAGACACAACTCCACTACACACACCCCTCCCGGACACACAACTACATCATTCTCACAGCAATGACACACAGTGTCCACATTATGACATAGAAAGTCATATTTATCTGGTGAGATGTCGAAAATATGATATGTTAAGTCATAATTTATACATTAAAAAGTGGAACCTCTGACATACAGTCATATTTACTAGAGAAAAGTCAAAATTATGATATTATTGGATTAACAAGTATGACCTGCAGCCATTTTTGTGGATGAAAGTTGAAAATATGACACACTAAATCTAAATTATGACACACTAAGTAATAAGACATATTTATGCGATGAAAAGATGAACAAGTCATAATTATGAGGTTAAAAGTTGAAATTGACATAAAAGTCAGAATTGTGACTTTTTATCTCATAATTTGGTTTAAATCTCATTTTTATGTCATAATTAAGTTTTTTCCTCATGTGACCGAAATGGGCTTTCATATATTGTGTGTTATATGTAAATATGTATATAACAATTTTAAGGAGTGTGTTACGGGCAGTCATGGCCTAGTGGTTGGGGAGTTGAACTGGTAACCCAAAGATTGCTGGTTCAATTCCAGAACCGGTGGGAAGTGACTGAGGTGCCCTTGAGCAAGGCACCTAACCCCTAATCGCTCCCCGGGCGCCACTGCCCGCTGCTCTGGGTGTGTGTATCCACGTTTGCAGTGTGTGTGTGTTAACTACTCTGCTCCTAATGTGTGTGCATTAACTTGGATGGGTTAAATGCAGAGGTCAAATTCCAAGTATGGGTTACCATACTACGTTTCACTTTCACTTATATTCCTGTATTCATAAACACACTGACACACACACACACAGTACATGTCATCATCATCATCATCATCATCATCATCTGTTTCTCATTAATCTGCCACTGTTTTCAGAGATGCAGTGTGTGTTTGAAGTGATTGTGTGTTTGTGTAGCGTGCAGATCTCTGAAGAGATGCAGTGTGTGTATGAAGTGATTGTGTGTTTGTGTAGCGTGCAGATCTCTGAAGAGATGCAGTGTGTGTATGAAGTGATTGTGTGTTTGTGTGGTTGTGTAGCATCCAGATCTCTGAAGAGACGCAGAGATGATGATGAGGAGCGGCTCCAGGAATCCAGTGTGAATCTGCTGATGAGAAACCAGAACACAACACAACTGCTGCTGGAGATCACAGTGAGTCCGACTACACAACACCGACACACAACACACAACTGCTGCTGGAGATCACAGTGAGTCCGACTACACAACACCGACACACAACACACAACTGCTGCTGGAGATCACAGTGAGTCCGACTACACAACACCGACACACAACACCGACACACAACACACAACTGCTGCTGGAGATCACAGTGAGTCCGACTACACAACACAGACACACAACATCACAACTGCTGCTGGAGATCACAGTGAGTCCGACTACACAACACCGACACACAACACACAACTGCTGCTGGAGATCACAGTGAGTCCGACTACACAACACCGACACACAACACCGACACACAACAACACAACTGCTGCTGGAGATCACAGTGAGTCCGACTACACAACACCGACACACAACACCGACACACAACATCACAACTGCTGCTGGAGATCACAGTGAGTCCGACTACACAACACCGACACACAACACACAACTGCTGCTGGAGATCACAGTGAGTCCGACTACACAACACCGACACACAACACCGACACACAACAACACAACTGCTGCTGGAGATCACAGTGAGTCCGACTACACAACACCGACACACAACACACAACTGCTGCTGGAGATCACAGTGAGTCCGACTACACAACACCGACACACAACACCGACACACAACAACACAACTGCTGCTGGAGATCACAGTGAGTCCGACTACACAACACCGACACACAACAACACAACTGCTGCTGGAGATCACAGTGAGTCCGACTACACAACACAGACACACAACACCGACACACAACAACACAACTGCTGCTGGAGATCACAGTGAGTCCGACTACACAACACCGACACACAACACCGACACACAACAACACAACTGCTGCTGGAGATCACAGTGAGTCCGACTACACAACACCGACACACAACACCGACACACAACATCACAACTGCTGCTGGAGATCACAGTGAGTCCGACTACACAACACAGACACACAACATCACAACTGCTGCTGGAGATCACAGTGAGTCCGACTACACAACAGCGACACACAACACCGACACACAACATCACAACTGCTGCTGGAGATCACAGTGAGTCCGACTACACAACACCGACACACAACATCACAACTACTACTGGAGATCACAGTGAGTCCGACTACACAACACCGACACACAACATCACAACTGCTGCTGGAGATCACAGTGAGTCCGACTACACAACACCGACACACAACACCGACACACAACATCACAACTGCTGCTGGAGATCACAGTGAGTCCGACTACACAACACCGACACACAACATCACAACTGCTGCTGGAGATCACAGTGAGTCCGACTACACAACACCGACACACAACACCGACACACAACATCACAACTGCTGCTGGAGATCACAGTGAGTCCGACTACACAACACCGACACACAACACCGACACACAACATCACAACTACTACTGGAGATCACAGTGAGTCCGACTACACAACAGCGACACACAACACCGACACACAACATCACAACTGCTGCTGGAGATCACAGTGAGTCCGACTACACAACACCGACACACAACATCACAACTGCTGCTGGAGATCACAGTGAGTCCGACTACACAACACCGACACACAACACCGACACACAACACCGACACACAACACACAACTGCTGCTGGAGATCACAGTGAGTCCGACTACACAACACCGACACACAACATCACAACTGCTGCTGGAGATCACAGTGAGTCCGAGTACACAACACCGACACACAACACCGACACACAACATCACAACTGCTGCTGGAGATCACAGTGAGTCCGACTACACAACACCGACACACAACACCGACACACAACACCGACACACAACACTGACACAGACCCACAACCGCCTCTAAACAGTATTATTTTACAGTAGTAAAGTGAAAAGCAGTGTGTGATTTCACGGATGGTGTATTGTGTGTTTGTCAGTCACATGGTGCGATCCGAGACCTCAGCTGTGACGGATATGAGGATCTGCAGTCGTCAGTTCTGGGTGAGGCTCGTCCTGATACACACACTACCACTGAGGCCTCTGTAATCAGTGTGTGTCGCTGGTGTGAGTGCCTGTCCTGATGTTGTGTTGTGTTGTTGTCGATCAGCGGAGGAGTTGCGGAGCCGATCGGAGCAGATGCAGGTTCCAGTCGCGCTGCTGGCCGTCACAGTTCTGTCCGGGAACATCCGGGATCTGCTCTCACACACACTCGCTGACACACACCGTGTGCTACTGAACGCTGAACAGAGAGTGTGTTGCATGAAGGACTGACTGATACAAATGATTCAGATTCTGATGGATATATCCATACATGACGTGTGTGTGTGTGTGTGTGTGTGTTTCATCATTAGACTGACGTGTGTGCGTTGGTGAAGTCCGCTCGAGCGCTGATGTCTGCTGGGATATTCAGCCCTGAACTCTTCTGGCAGGAATACTGGAAGCTGCAGGCTAGTGTGTGTGTTTGTGTGTGTGTGTGTGTGTGTGTGTGAATGTACAGGTTTGGTTATAATTGTGACTGCCAAATCTCTTCACTTATATATTGAAATATTATATCATCCGACCCGTGAGGATGTTCTACTGGTCCTCACTAAGGCTGATCAATGGGCCGAAACATGTTCTGATGTTAGTCTAGGGTTTGGCTCGTGTTAACTTAGATGAAAATGATATTACAAAATGGAATTACTTTTAATCAATTATTAATGAAACAGAGTTATCATAACATCACCACCACAATGAGAGATCACATGACAAACACCAGTCGACGAGGAGCAGCTGTCCATCGCTGCATTAACGGCTGCAGGCGAGCGCCGCTGTATCCCGAGGGAACCGTGATCCGAAATGATCCGAGATGACCCGAGATGACCCGAGATGAGATGATCCGAGATGATCCGAGATGACCCGAGATGACCCGAGATGATCCGAGATGACCCGAGATGACCCGAGATGAGATGATCCGAGATGATCCGAGATGACCCGAGATGACCCGAGATGATCCGAGATGACCCGAGATGATCCGAGATGATCCGAGATGACCCGAGATGACCCGAGATGATCCGAGATGATCCGAGATGATCCGAGATGACCCGAGATGAGATGATCCGAGATGACCCGAGATGACCCGAGATGAGATGATCCGAGATGACCCGAGATGACCCGAGATGACCCGAGATGATCCGAGATGATCCGAGATGACCCGAGATGATCCGAGATGACCCGAGATGACCCGAGATGAGATGATCCGAGATGATCCGAGATGACCCGAGATGAGATGACCCGAGATGACCCGAGATGAGATGATCCGAGATGATCCGAGATGACCCGAGATGACCCGAGATGAGATGATCCGAGATGAGATGACCCGAGATGAGATGATCCGAGATGAGATGATCCGAGATGAGATGACCCGAGATGACCCGAGATGACCCGAGATGACCCGAGATGATGTCTTCTGGTAGCAAAATGATTTTGAGACGAATGCTTCCTTTAAGTTCCGTTGAGGGAGACCGGTTTAAGAAAACGCAAAGTGCTGTTAGTAACTTCCCCCAGCTATAGCTATATTTATATGAGTGTGTCTGCACCGTCTGTCAGCGCAGCGCGTTCTCGCTCGAGCGTGTGGATATTAGTGTTTAATCTCAATCATAATGCTGACTCGAGTGCCGTTCTGTACGATAACTGTCTGCTTTATTAGCGTTTTTCCTCACGTGTTCCTCTCTTGTTCCCCAGTGTTCCCCAGTGTTCCCCAGTGTTGCTCACGTGTTCCCCAGTGTTGCTCACGTGTTCCCCAGTGTTGCTCACGTGTTCCCCAGTGTTGCTCACGTGTTCCCCAGTGTTGCTCACGTGTTCCCCAGTGTTGCTCACGTGTTCCCCAGTGTTGCTCACGTGTTCCTCTCTTGTTCCCCAGTGTTCCTCTCTTGTTCCCCAGTGTTCCTCTCTTGTTCCCCAGTGTTCCTCTCTTGTTCCCCAGTGTTCCCCAGTGTTCCTCTCTTGTTCCCCAGTGTTCCCCAGTGTTCCTCTCTTGTTCCCCAGTGTTCCCCAGTGTTCCTCTCTTGTTCCCCAGTGTTCCTCTCTTGTTCCCCAGTGTTCCTCTCTTGTTCCCCAGTGTTCCCCAGTGTTCCTCTCTTGTTCCCCAGTGTTCCCCAGTGTTCCTCTCTTGTTCCCCAGTGTTCCTCTCTTGTTCCCCAGTGTTCCTCTCTTGTTCCCCAGTGTTCCTCTCTTGTTCCCCAGTGTTCCTCTCTTGTTCCCCAGTGTTCCCCAGTGTTCCCCAGTGTTCCTCTCTTGTTCCCCAGTGTTCCTCTCTTGTTCCCCAGTGTTCCCCAGTGTTCCTCTCTTGTTCCCCAGTGTTGCTCACGTGTTCCCCAGTGTTCCTCTCTTGTTCCCCAGTGTTCCTCTCTTGTTCCCCAGTGTTGCTCACGTGTTCCCCAGTGTTCCCCAGTGTTGCTCTCTTGTTCCCCAGTGTTCCCCAGTGTTGCTCTCTTGTTCCCCAGTGTTCACCAGTGTTGCTCTCTTGTTCCCCAGTGTTCCCCAGTGTTCCCCAGTGTTCCCCAGTGTTCCCCAGTGTTCCCCAGTGTTCCCCAGTGTTGCTCTCTTGTTCCCCAGTGTTCACCAGTGTTGCTCTCTTGTTCCCCAGTGTTCCCCAGTGTTGCTCTCTTGTTCCCCAGTGTTCCCCAGTGTTGCTCTCTTGTTCCCCAGTGTTCCCCAGTGTTCCCCAGTGTTCCCCAGTGATCCCCAGTGTTCCCCTCTTGTTCCCCAGTGTTCCCCTCTTGTTCCCCAGTGTTCCCCAGTGTTGCTCTCTTGTTCCCCAGTGTTCCCCAGTGTTCCCCAGTGTTGCTCTCTTGTTCCCCAGTGTTCCCCAGTGTTCCCCAGTGTTCCCCAGTGTTCCTCTCTTGTTCGCCAGTGTTCGCCAGTGTTCGCCAGTGTTCGCCAGTGTTCCCCAGTGATCTCCAGTGATCTCCAGTGTTCCCCAGTGTTCCCCAGTGTTCCCCAGTGTTCCCCAGTGTTCCCCAGTGTTCCTCTCTTGTTCGCCAGTGTTCGCCAGTGTTCGCCAGTGTTCGCCAGTGTTCGCCAGTGATCTCCAGTGTTCCCCAGTGTTCCCCAGTGTTCCCCAGTGTTCCCCAGTGTTCCCCAGTGTTCCCCAGTGTTCCCCAGTGTTCCTCTCTTGTTCGCCAGTGTTCGCCAGTGTTCGCCAGTGTTCGCCAGTGTTCGCCAGTGATCTCCAGTGATCTCCAGTGATCCCCAGTGTTCCCCAGTGTTCCCCAGTGTTCCTCTCTTGTTCGCCAGTGTTCGCCAGTGTTCGCCAGTGTTCGCCAGTGTTCGCCAGTGTTCCCCAGTGTTCCCCAGTGTTCCTCTCTTGTTCCCCAGTGTTCCCCAGTGTTCCCCAGTGATCTCCAGTGATCTCCAGTGTTCCCCAGTGATCCCCAGTGATCTCCAGTGTTCCCCAGTGATCCTCTCTTGTTCCCCAGTGTTCCCCAGTGTTACTCATAACTCTTTATTTTCCAGTGATTTCTTCAGAGCTTTTCTCTGTGTATTGTGTCTCATCTCTGTTTCTGCAGTCTTTCTTCAGTTCAGATCTCCCTCTTGCTCGTTCTCTCTCCTAATGCTGATTGGCTTCACGTTTGTTGGTGTGTCGGACCGACTAACATCCAAACAGCATATTTCAAAAACGACTGATCCCACCTTTAAGCTGAGAATGAGTGTCATACTGCACTGTATGAATAACACACACAGATTCTTATTAAAGCTGTGAAAGATATTCAGGCAAGAGCAGTGAATGATGTTCTTTTTCTGTAGTTGTTTGATTGACAGGCCTGTGTGAGGCTGCTGTCTCTTTAAAACCTTAGTAATGGGTCCAATATAAAAATAACTGTTTACTTTCATTTTAGACATAACTGACTGTTTTTACGTGAATACTCACCAAGACGGGCATATCAAGATCTCCTTCCTGCGCAATAAAAGTGTGTACTCTTGTGAAGAAGAGGTATCGGTGTGTAGCACAGGAGTGGACAAGCTGTGGGACGAACTGACTCGTCATAAAACTGCTTCTTTAACTGGCCTGTCAATCATCTTCTAACAGTTAACATCCTCCACATCGCGTGTAGTTTCGTTAGGGCCGGTCGAGCGCTGAGGGCGTGAGGGTGTGAGGGCTGAGGAGTCTGCTGGCATTGCTCTGTTTTCCTGCTTTGTTTATCAGGTTGAATGTAGATCATGTTTCTAAAGCTGTGTTTCTGCGCTCACACAGCCTGTGCTGGAGCTGACGTATCATCTACACACACACAACATCCTCACGCTGGACTTCCTGCTGCACAGGTATCACACACGCACCCACACTCACACTCACACTCACACACACACACACACACACACACACACACACTCACACACACACACAGGCTGATCATGTGATGTGTCTGATCAGAGACGCAGCATCGGTGAGCTCGTGGATCACGGAGCAGCTCAGAGATCTGTGTGTTTCCATGGCAACAGCAGCGGATCAACAGCAGATGCAGCAGCAGATTCTCTCCAGTAAGAAGTTTCCTCCTCACTGTCTGTGTGCTTATATTTCATATTTTACATCAGAACTGCCAAAGCATTGCGTGTAATGATATAGAGACATATGATATAGAGATATATGCAAAAATATAGAGAAATGAATAAAAGGAAAACAAAATAAGATAAAAAGGGATGATGTTGAAGGGGTTGTGACTTGAGGAATCAGATTTGCCTTGATCTTTTGATATTTAAGTCTTTGAACCATTAAAACATCCTGCAAGATTAATAGTTTAAAACGTCCTCCTTATAAACAGCGTTTATTAAATCAATCTCAGAAACAGCTCGTTCTGATATTCTGGGATCAGTGACGTCACACTGGCAAATATATTTGCATAAGCCCGCCTCCAGAGCAAGATTTCGACCAATAGTTACACATCAGTCCACCATAGCCCCGCCCACTGGTGCTACAGGCCACGCCCACTGACATCTGCAGACAACAGGACGAATGTCGGAGTGTAAGAGCGTTCCTCCAGTTTAACTGGTTTGAGTCTCTGTTCCTCAGGAGATCCAGCGCTGGAATCATGTGTGTGGTTTATTATAATGCGTCCGGATCTCGTCTGAGGATTATGTGTTTGTTCGGAGCGTTTGACTCAGAGTAATGGAGAGTTCGATTAATCTAAGTTCATCTTTGAGATCTGGAATCTGACAGCAGCTGCATCACAAACCACAAGTTAATGATTCATAATGCTCTGATGGTTTTATATAGATAATGTTTTCAATGGTGAGTTCAGGGGTTGACACTGTTTCCTATGCAGTGATGTAGCCAATCAGAACAGGGATCGTTTACTGACACGCCTTAAAGGAGCCGCGCCTGAACTCACCGTTTCAGACTGAGGCAATATCAGGGTGGAAAATCATCATTTATCCACACAGATATGTTCTCTGTGCAAAAAAACTTTATTAACATTATAAGTGAAGCTCAAGCAACATTAGAATAATAAAAATAATCCTTGTCATGATCCCTTTAAATGATTAAAATAATAAATTAAATAAAAATAATAAAGTTAGACCAATAATAGAACAGAATGTCACACATAAAGATATATGTAGTCCTTGTGTTCAAATAATGAGCAATGAGTAAACAAGCTTTCATATGTCACACACATTGACACATAACATTATATAATTTAATATTAGTTCATTTTCCGGGTTTCAAGTGTGTGATGGCAGAAACAAGCTTCCGTGGTTTCAGTTTATGATAAACTTTTCCCTGTATTGCTCATTTGGACACAATGGGCCCGTTTCCCATCATGCCGAGCTGCAGTGATGTGTGTGTGTGTGTTGTAGCTGTGGTGTGTGTTCTGGTGCGGAGGGCCTTTGAAGACTCCAGTCACACACTCTCTGAGACCTGCGGCTCAATCCTGGACTCCATGATGACCTGTGAGTGTGTGTGTGTGTGTGTCTGAACCGAGGCGTTCACTTCAGAACGAACATCTCCTGATGAGTTACTCTCCCCTCGCATCCAAGATGCTCACGTCAGGCTTTCTTCAGGCGGAAAGCATTAAGGTTGAGGAAAACACTCCAGATGTTTCTCCATATAGTGTCTTCAATGGGGTCCAGCGGGTCGAAGGTCCAGATGTGAGTTTCAGTGCAGCTTCAAAGTCTCGACCCGATCCAGCCGAGGAATAAGAGTTTTATCCAGACAAACCAGCGGACATTTTAGAACAATATAAACATTTATATACTTTTATCCACTAATGCTGGTCGTGCTCTAGCTGTGATGCGACACACATTACGTGATGAGGTTGAAAGGTCAAGCGTGATGTAGGGGCAAGAACAGACTCAGTGTTTACAGAGAGAACCTGCAAAGACTGAGTCAAACGACATTTACAAAACAAACAAATAAAAGGTAAAACAACGATGTCGGACGATTTTGAAGTTGGAGGAGAAAATTCGATTTTCCTACATTTCTGACCCGGAACACGCGTGACCTTTCACCTTTCAGTGTGATGCGTGTCGCATCACAGCAGTGCAAGACCAGCATGTGTGGTTAAAGGAAGGAAGGAAGGAGAGTAAATCATCAGGAAATGTTGATTCGGAAGGGAACTAATCCTTTAAACTGCAGCACTTTATGTCATGTGTCCTGCAGTGTGTTCTTTCTCTCATCAAATATTTGACCATTAAACTGAAAATAATTAGTGTGTAATGATTCTCCATCTAATCTAATAATCTGAGTGTGTTTTCTGGCCAGGGCTGCTGGACACACTGAGCGATGAAGACTCGGAGACGTCAGCCAATGCGCTCTGGTAAGTGCCTGATCAATAACGGTTCAGTGAGGGGGTCAGGGGTCAGGAGGGGTCAGGGGTCAGGATGGGACAGGGTTACGGCTCAGTCCGTGCCAAATCAAACGGGTTTCTTCTCGTGCTTCTTCAGAGTCACACTGGTCTCCAGCAACTTTGCAGCCCTGGGTCTTGATATCTGAAGCTCCATGATCCCAGTTCTGTGGAAGTTAATGACGTTTCAAACCCCAAACTTTAGTTTTCCAGGATTTTACATTTATTTAACGGATAAAGAAAATTCTCTTCATTTTAGGAAAGCCAAGAAATAACATTTGTTACAAAAAACATTTTGCTTATAAATCTGCATCCACTTCAGAGTCGGCAGTCGACTTGGATTTCTGCTTTTAGACGCATTAATATTTCATCCCTGAAGATCAATAATCCATTGTGGGAATCAGTGTTGGGACATGGCATGACTCCTGCATTATTCAGTGTTCCTGTGTGTGTGTGTTCCTGTGTGTGTGTGTGTGTTCCTGTGTGTGTGTTCCTGTGTGTGTGTTCCTGTGTGTGTGTTCCTGTGTGTGTGTTCCTGTGTGTGTGTTCCTGTGTGTGTGTTCCTGTGTGTGTGTGTGTGTTCCTGTGTGTGTGTGTGTTCCTGTGTGTGTGTGTGTTCCTGTGTGTGTGTGTGTTCCTGTGTGTGTGTGTGTTCCTGTGTGTGTGTGTGTTCCTGTGTGTGTGTGTGTTCCTGTGTGTGTGTGTTCCTGTGTGTGTGTGTGTGTTCCTGTGTGTGTGTGTGTTCCTGTGTGTGTGTTCCTGTGTGTGTGTTCCTGTGTGTGTGTTCCTGTGTGTGTGTTCCTGTGTGTGTGTGTGTGTGTTCCTGTGTGTGTGTGTGTGTTCCTGTGTGTGTGTGTGTTCCTGTGTGTGTGTGTGTGTGTTCCTGTGTGTGTGTGTGTGTTCCTGTGTGTGTGTGTTCCTGTGTGTGTGTGTTCCTGTGTGTGTGTGTGTGTGTGTGTGTTCCTGTGTGTGTGTGTGTGTTCCTGTGTGTGTGTGTGTGTTCCTGTGTGTGTGTGTGTTCCTGTGTGTGTGTGTGTGTGTGTTCGTGTGTGTTCCTGTGTGTGTGTGTGTTCCTGTGTGTGTGTGTGTTCCTGTGTGTGTGTGTGTTCCTGTGTGTGTGTGTGTGTTCCTGTGTGTGTGTGTTCCTGTGTGTGTGTGTGTGTTCCTGTGTGTGTGTGTGTGTTCCTGTGTGTGTGTGTTCCTGTGTGTGTGTGTGTTCCTGTGTGTGTGTGTGTTCCTGTGTGTGTTCCTGTGTGTGTGTGTGTGTTCCTGTGTGTGTGTGTTCCTGTGTGTGTGTGTTCCTGTGTGTGTGTGTTCCTGTGTGTGTGTGTTCCTGTGTGTGTGTGTTCCTGTGTGTGTGTGTGTTCCTGTGTGTGTGTGTGTGTGTGTGTGTGTGTGTTCCTGTGTGTGTGTGTGTTCCTGTGTGTGTGTGTTCCTGTGTGTGTGTGTGTGTGTGTGTGTTCCTGTGTGTGTGTGTGTGTTCCTGTGTGTGTGTGTGTTCCTGTGTGTGTGTGTGTTCCTGTGTGTGTGTGTGTTCCTGTGTGTGTGTGTGTGTGTTCCTGTGTGTGTTCCTGTGTGTGTGTGTGTGTTCCTGTGTTCCTGTGTGTGTGTGTGTGTGTGTGTGTGTGTTCCTGTGTGTGTGTGTGTGTGTGTGTGTTCCTGTGTGTGTGTGTGTGTGTTCCTGTGTGTGTGTGTGTGTTCCTGTGTGTGTGTGTGTTCCTGTGTGTGTGTGTGTTCCTGTGTGTGTGTGTGTTCCTGTGTGTGTGTGTGTGTGTGTGTGTTCCTGTGTGTGTGTGTGTGTGTGTGTGTGTGTTCCTGTGTGTGTGTGTGTGTTCCTGTGTGTGTTCCTGTGTGTGTTCCTGTGTGTGTTCCTGTGTGTGTGTTCCTGTGTGTGTGTGTGTGTGTGTGTGTGTGTGTGTTCCTGTGTGTGTGTTCCTGTGTGTGTGTGTGTGTGTGTGTGTTCCTGTGTGTGTGTGTGTTCCTGTGTGTGTTCCTGTGTGTGTTCCTGTGTGTGTTCCTGTGTGTGTGTTCCTGTGTGTGTGTGTGTGTGTGTGTGTGTGTTCCTGTGTGTGTGTTCCTGTGTGTGTGTGTGTGTGTGTGTGTGTGTTCCTGTGTGTGTGTGTGTGTTCCTGTGTGTGTTCCTGTGTGTGTGTGTGTTCCTGTGTGTGTGTGTCCCTGTGTGATGGATCCTCGTGTGTGCTGTGTGTTCCTGTGTGTGTGTGTTCCTGTGTGTGTGTGTTCCTGTGTGTGTGTGTTCCTGTGTGTGTGTGTGTGTGTTCCTGTGTGTGTTCCTGTGTGTGTTCCTGTGTGTGTGTTCCTGTGTGTGTGTGTGTGTGTGTGTGTGTTCCTGTGTGTGTGTTCCTGTGTGTGTGTTCCTGTGTGTGTGTGTTCCTGTGTGTGTGTGTGTTCCTGTGTGTGTGTGTGTTCCTGTGTGTGTGTGTGTTCCTGTGTGTGTGTGTGTTCCTGTGTGTGTGTGTGTTCCTGTGTGTGTGTGTCCCTGTGTGATGGATCCTCGTGTGTGCTGTGTGTTCCTGTGTGTGTGTGTTCCTGTGTGTGTGTGTTCCTGTGTGTGTGTGTTCCTGTGTGTGTGTGTGTGTTCCTGTGTGTGTGTGTGTGTGTTCCTGTGTGTGTGTGTGTTCCTGTGTGTGTGTGTGTTCCTGTGTGTGTGTGTGTGTGTGTGTGTGTGTTCCTGTGTGTGTGTGTGTTCCTGTGTGTGTGTGTGTGTGTGTGTGTGTGTGTGTGTGTGTGTGTTCCTGTGTGTGTGTGTGTTCCTGTGTGTGTGTGTGTGTGTGTGTGTGTGTGTTCCTGTGTGTGTGTGTGTGTGTGTTCCTGTGTGTGTGTGTGTGTGTGTGTGTTCCTGTGTGTGTGTGTTCCTGTGTGTGTGTGTTCCTGTGTGTGTGTGTGTGTGTGTGTGTGTGTGTTCCTGTGTGTGTGTGTGTGTTCCTGTGTGTGTGTGTGTTCCTGTGTGTGTGTGTGTTCCTGTGTGTTCCTGTGTGTGTGTGTGTGTGTGTGTGTGTGTGTGTGTGTGTGTGTGTGTGTGTGTTCCTGTGTGTGTGTTCCTGTGTGTGTGTTCCTGTGTGTGTGTTCCTGTGTGTGTGTGTGTGTGTGTGTGTTCCTGTGTGTGTGTGTGTTCCTGTGTGTGTGTGTCCCTGTGTGATGGATCCTCGTGTGTGCTGTGATTCAGGGTGCAGGTGTTCGACGCCTCCGTGTTCGGTGTGTGTGTTTCTGAAGACACACTGCAGCGGTTCTTCACACACTCGCTCATGCGCGTCCTCACACACCAACCCGTCTTCAAAGGTGAGACTTCAGGCAGACTTCACTTTACTGCAATATTCGGCCTCCTTGCTCTGCGATAGTGAAGGGCAGATCGTTGCTGTGTGAGTAATAAGCGAGTGAATGGCGTGTCAGTCTGTCAGTACAGTGTGAGTTTTAGAAACAGATCAGTCGAGTGATCGATTCAGTGACTCAGTCAGAAAGTCACTGGCTTAATGTGTGTGTGTGTGTGTGTGTGATCACCTGTACGGCTGTTTGATGGGTGTGTAATTGTGATTTGTGTAGTGTCGGATGCCATCGCCACACAGAGTGAGTGGAGCTTTGCTAAAACCCCCCCGTTACTGACGGCTCTCTTCTGCAAGGTGAGCGACGCGACATGAACTCTGAGCTCAATATTTACACACAGAGTAACCTGAGCTTATTCACTGAGTGTCATGTGCCTTCACAAGCTCACTGAGATCAGATCTGTCTCTTTACACACACACACACACACACACACACACACACACACACACACACACACAGGCACCAGAGGAAGAGGTTTAACTCCCAGTGTTCACTGAATCTGCTGAGACCACTGAACATAAGCAACACATTAACTTATCTGCATATCTTTACATGAGGCGCTTCTGCTCGTCTCTCAGAGATTCAGTATGAAGCCTCACTTGGTTTTGCTTTTCCTTCTAAGTTGCTTTGTTTTGAAATCTAAATTCCCGGTAGTAAATGTGGTTTATAGGAAAGAGACACCAAGGATGAAAACAGTGAAGATACAGTGTTAAACTCTAATAGCAGAGTCCACAGCACAGCCCTAATGATGACGGCACAGTAGCACTGCATTCACAGATCGTGTGTGTGTTCCTGCTGATGAAAACATTGACATCTGATCAGATTCCATCCTGTGTGTGTGTGTGTGTGTGTGTGTGTCAGATCTGTGTTGTCTTCAGCGTGGAGTGTGTGTTGGATCAGCTGCAGCAGGTGTTGGAGACACACGAGGTGAACTGGCGTCACGTGCTGTCGTGTGTGTCTCACCTGCTGGTTCATGATGCGCAGACGCAGAGCCGCCTCACAGGTACACACACACACACATACACACACACACATATATACATACATACTACAGCTCTTCAGCTTCTGCTGAGGGAGTCCTGACCTGTGTGTGTGTGTGTGTGTGTGTGTGTGTGTGTGTGTTCAGATCTGCTGTCCCGGATGCTGAGGTCCTCGTGTCACAGCTGTGATGTGGAGAAGATGGTCTCGCTGTTCCTGCTGTCCCGCCAGGCGTCTCTCGAGGGACCCGCCGTCTTCCCCTCGTACAGCGACTGGTTTAAAGTCAGTCGTCCGCTACGAACACGCGCGCGCTAAACCCTGCGGGTGTTGTGTTGTGTTGTGTTGTGTTGTGTTGTGTTGTGTTCCCGCCAATTTGAGAGGATTATCATATTGGACTAAAACTGACTGACTTTGCTCACACAGGGTATAACTCTGTGGTATAACAGGGTATAACAGGGTATAACTCTGTGGTATAACAGGGTATAACAGGGTATAACTCTGTGGTATAACAGGGTATAACAGGGTATAACTCTATGGAAGCTTGTTTTCGTCACAGAATAAAACATTTTAATAGATAATTGCAAGTTTACATCACTCAATGCTGACTTTATATCGAGCAATTGCGACTTTAAATTACGCAATTCTGAGAATTCTGAGATGTAAACTCTATTTTTTATTCTGTGGCGGAAACAAGCTTCCATACAACTTCCCAACATTTCTTGATAATTCTTGTACTTTTGGGTTTTTTTCCCACCTTGTTATACTTGTGGTGTTCCCAGGCAAATGACCGGCTTCTAAATCTCTCGTTATGCTGTTATTGTTTTGGATTAAGTCGAGTTTTCTTTCACATAGCACATGTTTTGTATGTTGTTTTGACTGATCTTAGTTGTTTTAGGTGAAACGGAGAACGTTCTCACTCATAAACGGAGGTGCATGAGCTCAGATCATGGAGGCAGATCCACTAAGAAATACAAAACCTGAGCTAACTGAAAGAAAACAAGTCGATAAAAAGATGAAATACTATATTTGGTGATTTCATAGTGAGATTTACATGCAATTTAAAAGGCCGGCCATTTTTGACTCGCTCGTGTTCAGCACCGCACCAGGGTCACATGATTTCTGATGTTTTTGTGTTTTGTGTTGATGGGTAATCTGAGGGTGATTCTCTGTGTCAGTTGTCGTTTGGTGGATCTAGCAGTTTCCACGCTAAGAGCAAGAAGTCCACCCTGTTCCTCCTGAAGTTCCTGTCAGACCTGGTTCCCTTTGAACGGCCTCAGTACCTGAAGGTCAGTGTTCCTGCGGTGTGAGAGTAACCCAGTGCTGATGGCCTGAATGTGAAAGGTCGTGTGATGTGTTCTCCAGGTTCACGTCATGCATCCGCCGTTCGTCGGGGGGAAGTATCGCTCTCTGCTGCAGGAGTACGTCACGCTCGCCAAGACACGCCTGAGAGATCTGAAGGTCTGAGAGCGTCTCAACCAGAGGAGGTGAAGGATGTGCTTCTGCGGGACTGACGGGGTGTGTGTGTGTGTGTGTGTGCGCAGGTGTCGCTGGAGGAGACGGGCATCTTCGAGGTGGTGAACGGCTCCGCCGGTGCGGTTGAAGTAAGTCATGTGACCTGTGTGAATGCTGCCTCTGTTTGGGTCTCACAGTCGCTTCTGTGTTACGGCAACATCGAATTTCTGATGTAAAAATGCAACGACCTCATCTGAACCTCATCTGAATGTAATATCTGCGGCGAGCACTGATGGAGGATCCAGCTACACTTCAAAAACATACAGCGT
>NC_139982.1:1462500-1507500 GCF_963993115.1 Abramis brama | reverse complement strand
TCGGTATCGGCCAATATATCAGTTATCGGCTTCCAAATATACAGAATTATCGGTATCGGCCAATATATCAGTAATCGGCTTCCAAATATACAGAATTATCGGTATCGGCCAATATATCAGTTATCGGCTTCCAAATATACAGAATTATTGGTATCGGCCAATATATCAGTTATCGACGTCCGAATATACAGAATTATCGGTATCGGCCAATATATCAGTTATCGGCTTCCAAATATACAGAATTATAGGTATCGGCCAATATATCAGTTATCGGCTTCCAAATTTACAGAATTATAGGTATCGGCCAATATATCAGTTATCGGCTTCCAAATATACAGAATTATTGGTATCGGCCAATATATCAGTTATCGGCTTCCAAATATACAGAATTATTGGTATCGGCCAATATATCAGTTATCGACGTCCGAATATACAGAATTATCGGTATCGGCCAATATATCAGTTATCGGCTTCCAAATATACAGAATTATCGGTATCGGCCAATATATCAGTTATCGGCTTCCAAATATACAGAATTATCGGTATCGGCCAATATATCAGTTATCGGCTCCCAAATATACAGAATTATCGGTATCGGCCAATATATCAGTTATCGGCTTCCAAATATACAGAATTATCGGTATCGGCCAATATATCAGTTATCGGCTTCCAAATATACAGAATTATCGGTATTGGCCAATATATCAGTTATCGACGTCCGAATATGCAGAATTATAGGTATCGGACAATATATCAGTTATCGGCTTCCAAATTTACAGAATTATTGGTATCGGCCAATATATCAGTTATCGGCTTCCAAATATACAGAATTATTGGTATCGGCCAATATATCAGTTATCGGCTTCCAAATATACAGAATTATCGGTATCGGCCAATATATCAGTTATCGGCTCCCAAATATACAGAATTATCGGTATCAGCCAATATATCAGTAATCGGCTTCCAAATATACAGAATTATCGGTATCGGCCAATATATCAGTTATCGGCTTCCAAATATACAGAATTATCGGTATCGGCCAATATATCAGTTATCGACGTCCGAATATACAGAATTATCGGTATCGGCCAATATATCAGTTATCGGCTTCCAAATATACAGAATTATCGGTATCGGCCAATATATCAGTTATCGGCTTCCAAATATACAGAATTATCGGTATCGGCCAATATATCAGTTATCGACGTCCGAATATACAGAATTATCGGTATCGGCCAATATATCAGTTATCGGCTTCCAAATATACAGAATTATCGGTATCGGCCAATATATCAGTTATCGGCTCCCAAATATACAGAATTATCGGTATCAGCCAATATATCAGTAATCGGCTTCCAAATATACAGAATTATCGGTATCGCCCAATATATCAGTTATCGGCTTCCAAATTTACAGAATTATCGGTATCGGCCAATATATCAGTTATCGACGTCCGAATATACAGAATTATCGGTATCGGCCAATATATCAGTTATCGGCTTCCAAATTTACAGAATTATCGGTATCGGCCAATATATCAGTTATCGACGTCCGAATATACAGAATTATCGGTATCGGCCAATATATCAGTTATCGACGTCCGAATATACAGAATTATCGGTATCGGCCAATATATCAGTTATCGGCTTCCAAATTTACAGAATTATTGGTATCGGCCAATATATCAGTTATTGACGTCCAAATATACAGAATTATCGGTATCGGCCAATATATCAGTTATCGGCTTCCAAATTTACAGAATTATTGGTATCGGCCAATATATCAGTTATTGACGTCCAAATATACAGAATTATCGGTATCGGCCAATATATCAGTTATCGGCTTCCAAATTTACAGAATTATTGGTATCGGCCAATATATCAGTTATTGACGTCCAAATATACAGAATTATCGGTATCGGCCAATATATCAGTTATCGGCTTCCAAATATACAGAATTATTGGTATCGGCCAATATATCAGTTATCGGCTTCCAAATATACAGAATTATCGGTATCGCCCAATATATCAGTTATCGGCTTCCAAATTTACAGAATTATCGGTATCAGCCAATATATCAGTAATCGGCTTCCAAATATACAGAATTATCGGTATCGCCCAATATATCAGTTATCGGCTTCCAAATTTACAGAATTATCGGTATCGGCCAATATATCAGTTATCGGCTTCCCAATTATTGGTGTCGTGCAAATTTCCATATCGGTGCATCCCTAGTTACCATACCAATGAGGCCATTTGGTATTCAATATTTTGTTTTGTTTTAACCAGAGTAATATTAGCAACCAAAGATTTGTTCCATCTGTCAGTGTTGAGTAAAGCAGTGTTGTGTTATCCTCTGAAGGCTTCACAGAGCTCTCACACTGTAAGGCTGGTTTCAGCTCTTCTCATAAAGCGAGACACTTTATGCAGTTTATTAAGTGAGCAGTTGTGATGGTTGGATCTTATTTCCAAAATACAGTATTTAAACATTTGAGGTTTATTTTGTCCTTGTTTTTTTATTTTTCCTAGCAATGTTTTGCAAGATAGAGAGACACACCTGATGAGTGTTAAATACGTCATTAACAGCTAGTTCATTTCTACAACAACTTGATAATTTTGGTTTAAATGACTTTTTAACTGATAGTATGGTTTATCAGGTACTGATTTGCATCCCTAGCGTTGTGTGTGTGTGTGTGTGTGTGTGTGTATCTTCAGGTTGTGTGTGGCCGCTCTGTCTTACGGCCTGTGCCGAGCCAATGCTCAGTCAGAGGAACTCCAGAACTTCATCCCAGAAACACTTTATAAAAAGGTACAAAAGCAGTCAGCTGTTGATGTTGATCAGATCTTCAGAGTGGAGATGTTTGACTGCACATGTGTGTTTTCAGGCTCAGTATGTGATGGCCAGACTGGTCCCAGAGACGCGAGCGCTCATGAGCGATGAAGACGAGTCGGATGCGTACACAGATGTGTCTGATCTGACTGGACGAGTGAAAGACTCAGCTGTGGCTCTGTGGAGAAACACACAGATCCGATCCCTGAGGAAACAGCCTCAGTATCAGGTACTCTCACAGCCTCATGTGATCAGGTGACCTCAGTGTGTCGGACGGTTGGGTTATACTCTCGTTGTTTCATCAGCTCTCTTTCTCTGAGTGGCTCTCCGCTGAGCTTCGGGTTCACCGGAGCCGGGATGCCCTGACGGATCCAGAGAGGTACAGCAGTGCTCATCCACAACACACACACATCAGGGACACACTGCTCACAACACTACTGTAACACCTCACAGAGGCCTGCGATCAGAGCTGGGTATCGACTGAATATTAATGATTCCGATTCTTATCGATTCCACATTTTAATTCCAATAAGGTAAAAAACAACAACCTTATAAATCATTCACATTTAGTCTTATTGCAAAACGGAGAGATGGAGGTGTGTGTGTGTGTGTGTCTCAGGCAGGAGTATGAGCAGTGGGCGTGTCATCAGTATTATCTGCACATGTCGGAGTGTGACGGAGGTGTGTGTGTGTGTCTCAGGCAGGAGTATGAGCAGTGGGCGTGTCATCAGTATTATCTGCACGTCGGAGTGTGACGGAGGTGTGTGTGTGTGTCTCAGGCAGGAGTATGAGCAGTGGGCGTGTCATCAGTATTATCTGCACGTCGGAGTGTGACGGAGGTGTGTGTGTGTGTCTCAGGCAGGAGTATGAGCAGTGGGCGTGTCATCAGTATTATCTGCACATGTCGGAGTGTGACGGAGGTGTGTGTGTGTGTCTCAGGCAGGAGTATGAGCAGTGGGCGTGTCATCAGTATTATCTGCACATGTCGGAGTGTGACGGAGGTGTGTGTGTGTGTCTCAGGCAGGAGTATGAGCAGTGGGCGTGTCATCAGTATTATCTGCACATGTCGGAGTGTGACGGAGGTGTGTGTGTGTGTCTCAGGCAGGAGTATGAGCAGTGGGCGTGTCATCAGTATTATCTGCACATGTCGGAGTGTGACGGAGGTGTGTGTGTGTGTCTCAGGCAGGAGTATGAGCAGTGGGCGTGTCATCAGTATTATCTGCACGTCGGAGTGTGACGGAGGTGTGTGTGTGTGTGTCTCAGGCAGGAGTATGAGCAGTGGGCGTGTCATCAGTATTATCTGCACATGTCGGAGTGTGACGGAGGTGTGTGTGTGTGTCTCAGGCAGGAGTATGAGCAGTGGGCGTGTCATCAGTATTATCTGCACATGTCGGAGTGTGACGGAGGTGTGTGTGTGTGTGTCTCAGGCAGGAGTATGAGCAGTGGGCGTGTCATCAGTATTATCTGCACATGTCGGAGTGTGACGGAGGTGTGTGTGTGTGTGTGTCTCAGGCAGGAGTATGAGCAGTGGGCGTGTCATCAGTATTATCTGCACATGTCGGAGTGTGACGGAGGTGTGTGTGTGTGTCTCAGGCAGGAGTATGAGCAGTGGGCGTGTCATCAGTATTATCTGCACATGTCGGAGTGTGACGGAGGTGTGTGTGTGTGTCTCAGGCAGGAGTATGAGCAGTGGGCGTGTCATCAGTATTATCTGCACATGTCGGAGTGTGACGGAGGTGTGTGTGTGAGTGTGTGTGTCTCAGGCAGGAGTATGAGCAGTGGGCGTGTCATCAGTATTATCTGCACATGTGGGAGTGTGACAGAGGTGTGTGTGTGAGTGTGTGTGTCTCAGGCAGGAGTATGAGCAGTGGGCGTGTCATCAGTATTATCTGCACATGTCGGAGTGTGACGGAGGTGTGTGTGTGTGTCTCAGGCAGGAGTATGAGCAGTGGGCGTGTCATCAGTATTATCTGCACATGTCGGAGTGTGACGGAGGTGTGTGTGTGTGTCTCAGGCAGGAGTATGAGCAGTGGGCGTGTCATCAGTATTATCTGCACATGTCGGAGTGTGACGGAGGTGTGTGTGTGTGTCTCAGGCAGGAGTATGAGCAGTGGGCGTGTCATCAGTATTATCTGCACGTCGGAGTGTGACGGAGGTGTGTGTGTGTGTGTGTCTCAGGCAGGAGTATGAGCAGTGGGCGTGTCATCAGTATTATCTGCACATGTCGGAGTGTGACGGAGGTGTGTGTGTGTGTCTCAGGCAGGAGTATGAGCAGTGGGCGTGTCATCAGTATTATCTGCACATGTCGGAGTGTGACGGAGGTGTGTGTGTGTGTCTCAGGCAGGAGTATGAGCAGTGGGCGTGTCATCAGTATTATCTGCATGTCGGAGTGTGACGGAGGTGTGTGTGTGTGTCTCAGGCAGGAGTATGAGCAGTGGGCGTGTCATCAGTATTATCTGCACATGTCGGAGTGTGACGGAGGTGTGTGTGTGTGTGTCTCAGGCAGGAGTATGAGCAGTGGGCGTGTCATCAGTATTATCTGCACATGTCGGAGTGTGACGGAGGTGTGTGTGTGTGTGTGTCTCAGGCAGGAGTATGAGCAGTGGGCGTGTCATCAGTATTATCTGCACATGTCGGAGTGTGACGGAGGTGTGTGTGTGTGTGTGTCTCAGGCAGGAGTATGAGCAGTGGGCGTGTCATCAGTATTATCTGCACATGTCGGAGTGTGACGGAGGTGTGTGTGTGTGTGTGTCTCAGGCAGGAGTATGAGCAGTGGGCGTGTCATCAGTATTATCTGCACATGTCGGAGTGTGACGGAGGCTGTGAAGGAGACGTGACTCAGATCTGCGCTCGCATCATCACTGCTGTTCTAGACCATCACATGACGTGAGTGACGTCACAGGTTTCAGAGGGATCTCAGTCATACCTCACCTAATGTGTGTGTGTGTGTGTGTGTGTGTGTGTGTAGGTCACGGCCAGGAGAGCGGTCTCATCCACACACAGACAGCTGTCTGCCTGACCTTCTGTCGCTCCTACAGGTGCGGATCTCCTTCAGTCTTTCTCTTCTGACCAGTTGAAGACCTTTCTCAAACAAAACATCTCTCCATATTTCACTTCAAGCACTGTTACTGCATTCATATCAAACACAGACATCAGAGAATACAGGAGAAGAATATTTCAGTAATCACACTGATAACAGAGTAAACTCTCATAAGCCTAGAGAAGTCTTTAAACTCAAGTGATATTTAGGAGGAAAAATACTGATTAGTACCTTGATTATAATCCCTCATTACATGTACACTGAAGCAGCAGTGGATTCCAGAATCCCTTCACAGGCCATTTTTAAGAAGAATTATTTGAAAAGTGCTTGAATTATTGAAAGACAATATAGGAAATACATTTTTAATTTTATTGTTAAAACAATCTTTTCGCGCAAAATTAAGGCTGCAGTCCGTCTGATATAGATATAGAGGCATTTCTCATGGCTATGAGCGTATGATACAGCTTTCACTCTTCAAGTCAATCATATATTCATCTGAGAAAAAATAAGTTTGAATAAGGAAAGCGATATCTTTGTCAGCGTATCCTTTCAATGGTTAAAGTTACTGGAGTCATTGCCAGGGACACACGTAGACCCAGTTAGGTTCCAAAAGTAGTGTTTGTTTAATTACAAAATGAAGGCAAATCTGAATAATAGAAAGAGCCGTCCAGAACCAGCGTCCGCTCTCTGGCTCAGCTGGACATCTCTCTAGAGGAGCGTCTCACACACCGGCACGGGGATCCAGTCGATTGAGGTCATGTGTGGGCAAAGGTACCAAACTGCATTTCCAAAACCCAACAGCAGAGGTCGCCACAGACTGAGGTTGAGTGATGTGGTTGGTTGGGTGTGTGTGTGTGTGTGTGTGTGTGTGTGGGGGTTTATAGCAGGAGTCCTGATCTAAAGCAGCTTCAGTGTCTCGTACAGTCACTGCTCTTCATCTCTCTCTCTCTCTCTCTCTCTCTCTCTCTCTCTGCAGGCGTTCCTGTATGAAGAGCTGCTCACTCACAGCGCATCAGAGGACACGGGTCACTTCCTCTGGGACCTGATTGACAGCAGGTGCTCAGTGACCCCTGACCCCGACAGCATCGCACAGGAGCTGAAATACCAGCAGACGCTTCACGACGTGAGCCGGTACGGTCACACACACACACACACACACACACTGTGATGGTGTTCGTGTCTCTCAGGGTTCTAGCTCTTCTTCCTGCTGTCCTGCTGGTGTCCACACACACACACACACACACACACACACACACACACACAGTGATAGTGTTCGTGTCTCTCAGGGTTCTAGCTCTTCTTCCTGCTGTCCTGCTGGTGTCCACACACACACACACACACACACACACACACACACACACACACACACACAGTGATAGTGTTCGTGTCTCTCAGGGTTCTAGCTCTTCTTCCTGCTGGTGTCCACACACACACACACACACACACACACACACACACACACACACACACACAGTGATAGTGTTCGTCTCTCAGGGTTCTAGCTCTTCTCCCTGCTGTCCTGCTGGTGTCCACACACACACACACACACACACACACACACACACACACACACACACACACACACACACACACACACACACAGTGATAGTGTTCGTGTCTCTCAGGGTTCTAGCTCTTCTTCCTGCTGTCCTGCTGGTGTCCACACACACACACACACACACACACACACACACACACAGTGATAGTGTTCGTCTCTCAGGGTTCTAGCTCTTCTCCCTGCTGTCCTGCTGGTGTCCACACACACACACACACACACACACACACACAGTGATAGTGTTCGTCTCTCAGGGTTCTAGCTCTTCTCCCTGCTGTCCTGCTGGTGTCCACACACACACACACACACACACACACACACACACACACACACAGTGATAGTGTCCGTGTCTCTCAGGGTTCTAGCTCTTCTTCCTGCTGTCCTGCTGGTGTCCACACACACACACACACACACACACACACACACACACACACACAGTGATAGTGTCCGTGTCTCTCAGGGTTCTAGCTCTTCTTCCTGCTGTCCTGCTGGTGTCCACACACACACACACACACACACACACACACACACACACACACACACACACACACACTCAGTGATGGTGTCTGTGTCTCTCAGGGTTCTAGCTCTTCTTCCTGCTGTCCTGCTGGTGTCCACACACACACACACACACACACACACACACACACACTCAGTGATGGTGTCTGTGTCTCTCAGGGTTCTAGCTCTTCTTCCTGCTGTCCTGCTGGTGTCCACACACACACACACACACACACACACACACACACACCCACACACACACACACACACTCAGTGATGGTGTCTGTGTCTCTCAGGGTTCTAGCTCTTCATCCTGCTGTCCTGCTGGTGTCCACACACACACACACACACACACACACACACACACACACACACACTCAGTGATGGTGTCTGTGTCTCTCAGGGTTCTAGCTCTTCATCCTGCTGTCCTGCTGGTGTCCACACACACACACACACACACACACACACACACACCCACACACACACACACACACACACACACTCAGTGATGGTGTCTGTGTCTCTCAGGGTTCTAGCTCTTCTTCCTGCTGTCCTGCTGGTGTCCACACACACACACACACACACACACACACACACCCACCCACCCACCCACACACACACACACACACACTCAGTGATGGTGTCTGTGTCTCTCGGGGTTCTAGCTCTTCTTCCTGCTGTCCTGCTGGTGTCCACACACACACACACACACACACACACACACACACACACAGTGATAGTGTCCGTGTCTCTCAGGGTTCTAGCTCTTCTTCCTGCTGTCCTGCTGGTGTCCACACACACACACACACACACACACACACACACACACACAGTGATAGTGTCCGTGTCTCTCAGGGTTCTAGCTCTTCTTCCTGCTGTCCTGCTGGTGTCCGTCAGAACCGACCGGAGAACCCTGGACTGCCGTCGGATGATGGACCACATCACGCATGTTCAGGTCTCAGCACGACACACATGATCTGTGATGTGATGATGAGGTGTGTGTGTGTGACGTGTGTGTGTGTGTCTCTCAGAGGAGGGCGAGTGGTTCTGCTGGCCTGCTGTCGTTCAGTCTCACGGCTCACTTCCTCAAAGTAGGTGACAACATCTGAACACACTGCATCACTCACACACTTCTTGTGCGCGTGTAGGGCTGTCAGGATGGCAAAACTCTAATTATATTCGAATTCTAAGGCAATATTTAATGTTAGAGGAGAAAAGTGCTGTATTGTCTCCTGTGTCCACAAGAGGGCGCAAGCGAGCGCAATAAGCAAATATAAACCAAATCAAGCATTGCATCTTTTATTGAAGTGAAATATATTGACATATTGATCATCAAAAACATGAGTGTTGAGCACTTTCTGTTGACAGTGTTTCGGCTGATAAACACACACACACACACACACACACACACACACTCACTCAGCTCTGGCCGATGTGCAGGTTTGGTCAAGTGTGTCTTTGCACCATTTTTGCCTCCAACTGAGAGGGTTTCGTCAGCAGGAAGAGCCTTTTCCCGCCATTTTTCACATTAGCAACGCAGCCGCACCGCGCTTTACTGGATAAGCTAACAGAAACACACTGCGTCAGTGACGTCATCATCATGTCGCGTCCGCCTCGTGACACCAAAAATTCGAATGCACGGTTTTGGCATTCAGATGTGCAGTTTTTTTTTTTTAATTAGACAAATTCGAAATTCAAATGTTTATTTGACAGCCCTACATGTTCAGACGCTTCAAATCACAATATCTGCAGTGTGTGTACGACTAATGTGTGTGTTGTGTTTCAGGCGATGGTGTGTGTCGGCGCGAGCTGTGCCGGTCCTGCTGACGCCGTGAACGCGTGTGTGTCGGAGTTCAGCGCTCAGTGTCCACTGCTGCTGGTGTCTGCTGCGGTAAACACGTGTGTGTGTGTGTGTGTGTGTGTGTCGGAGTTCAGCGCTCAGTGTCCACTGCTGCTGGTGTCTGCTGCGGTAAACACGTGTGTGTGTGTGTGTGTGTGTGTGTCGGAGTTCAGCGCTCAGTGTCCACTGCTGCTGGTGTCTGCTGCGGTAAACACGTGTGTGTGTGTGTGTGTGTGTGTGTCGGAGTTCAGCGCTCAGTGTCCACTGCTGCTGGTGTCTGCTGCGGTAAACACGTGTGTGTGTGTGTGTGTGTGTGTGTGTGTGTGTGTGTCGGAGTTCAGCGCTCAGTGTCCACTGCTGCTGCTGTCTGCTGTGGTAAACACGTGTGTGTGTGTGTGTGTGTGTGTGTGTGTGTGTCGGAGTTCAGCGCTCAGTGTCCACTGCTGCTGGTGTCTGCTGCGGTAAACACGTGTGTGTGTGTGCGTGCGTGTGTGTGTGTGTGTGTGTGTGTGTGTGTGTCGGAGTTCAGCGCTCAGTGTCCACTGCTGCTGGTGTCTGCTGCGGTAAACACGTGTGTGTGTGTGTGTGTGTGTGTGTGTCGGAGTTCAGCGCTCAGTGTCCACTGCTGCTGCTGTCTGCTGCGGTAAACACGTGTGTGTGTGTGTGTGTGTGTGTGTGTGTGTGTGTCGGAGTTCAGCGCTCAGTGTCCACTGCTGCTGGTGTCTGCTGCGGTAAACACGTGTGTGTGTGTGTGTGTGTGTGTGTGTGTGTGTGTGTGTGTGTGTCGGAGTTCAGCGCTCAGTGTCCACTGCTGCTGGTGTCTGCTGCGGTAAACACGTGTGTGTGTGTGCGTGTGTGTGTGTGTGTGTGTGTGTGTGTGTGTGTGTGTCGGAGTTCAGCGCTCAGTGTCCACTGCTGCTGGTGTCTGCTGCGGTAAACACGTGTGTGTGTGTGCGTGTGTGTGTGTGTCGGAGTTCAGCGCTCAGTGTCCACTGCTGCTGCTGTCTGCTGCGGTAAACACGTGTGTGTGTGTGCGTGTGTGTGTGTGTGTGTGTGTGTGTGTCGGAGTTCAGCGCTCAGTGTCCACTGCTGCTGGTGTCTGCTGCGGTAAACACGTGTGTGTGTGTGTGTGCGTGTGTGTGTGTGTGTGTGTGTGTGTCGGAGTTCAGCGCTCAGTGTCCACTGCTGCTGGTGTCTGCTGTGGTAAACACGTGTGTGTGTGTGCGTGTGTGTGTGTGTGTGTGTGTCGGAGTTCAGCGCTCAGTGTCCACTGCTGCTGCTGTCTGCTGTGGTAAACACGTGTGTGTGTGTGTGTGTGTGTGTCGGAGTTCAGCGCTCAGTGTCCACTGCTGCTGGTGTCTGCTGCGGTAAACACGTGTGTGTGTGTGTGTGTGTGTGCGTGTGTGTGTGTGTGTGTGTGTCGGAGTTCAGCGCTCAGTGTCCACTGCTGCTGGTGTCTGCTGCGGTAAACACGTGTGTGTGTGTGTGTGTCGGAGTTCAGCGCTCAGTGTCCACTGCTGCTGGTGTCTGCTGCGGTAAACACGTGTGTGTGTGTGTGTGCGTGTGTGTGTGTGTGTGTGTGTGTGTGTGTGTGTGTGTCGGAGTTCAGTGCTCAGTGTCCACTGCTGCTGGTGTCTGCTGCGGTAAACACGTGTGTGTGTGTGTGTGTGTGTCGGAGTTCAGCGCTCAGTGTCCACTGCTGCTGGTGTCTGCTGCGGTAAACACGTGTGTGTGTGTGTGTGTGTGTGTGTGTGTGCGTGCGTGCGTGTGTGTGTGTGTCGGAGTTCAGTGCTCAGTGTCCACTGCTGCTGGTGTCTGCTGCGGTAAACGTGTGTGTGTGTGTGTGTGTGTGTGTGTGTGTGTGTCGGAGTTCAGCGCTCAGTGTCCACTGCTGCTGCGGTAAACGTGTGTGTGTGTGTGTCGGAGTTCAGTGCTCAGTGTCCACTGCTGCTGGTGTCTGCTGCGGTAAACACGTGTGTGTGTGTGTGTGTGTGTGTGTGTGTGTCGGAGTTCAGCGCTCAGTGTCCACTGCTGCTGCGGTAAACGTGTGTGTGTGTGTGTCGGAGTTCAGTGCTCAGTGTCCATTGCTGCTGCGGTAAACACGTGTGTGTGTGTGTGTGTGTGTGTGTGTGTGTGTGTCGGAGTTCAGCGCTCAGTGTCCATTGCTGCTGCGGTAAACACGTGTGTGTGTGTGTGTGTGTGTGTGTGTGTGTCGGAGTTCAGCGCTCAGTGTCCACTGCTGCTGCGGTAAACGTGTGTGTGTGTGTGTGTGTGTGTGTGTGTGTGTGTGTGTGTGTGTGTGTGTGTCGGAGTTCAGCGCTCAGTGTCCATTGCTGCTGCGGTAAACACGTGTGTGTGTGTGTGTGTGTGTGTGTGTCGGAGTTCAGCGCTCAGTGTCCACTGCTGCTGCTGTCTGCTGCGGTAAACACGTGTGTGTGTGTGCGTGTGTGTGTGTGTGTGTGTGTGTGTCGGAGTTCAGCGCTCAGTGTCCACTGCTGCTGGTGTCTGCTGTGGTAAACACGTGTGTGTGTGTGTGTGTGTGTGTGTGTGTCGGAGTTCAGCGCTCAGTGTCCACTGCTGCTGCTGTCTGCTGTGGTAAACACGTGTGTGTGCGTGTGTGTGTGTGTGTGTGTGTCGGAGTTCAGCGCTCAGTGTCCACTGCTGCTGGTGTCTGCTGCGGTAAACACGTGTGTGTGTGTGCGTGTGTGTGTGTGTGTGTGTGTGTGTCGGAGTTCAGCGCTCAGTGTCCACTGCTGCTGGTGTCTGCTGTGGTAAACACGTGTGTGTGTGTGTGTGTGTGTGTCGGAGTTCAGCGCTCAGTGTCCACTGCTGCTGGTGTCTGCTGTGGTAAACACGTGTGTGTGTGTGTGTGTGTGTGTGTGTGTCGGAGTTCAGCGCTCAGTGTCCACTGCTGCTGGTGTCTGCTGCGGTAAACACGTGTGTGTGTGTGTGTGTGTGTGCGTGTGTGTGTGTGTGTGTGTGTCGGAGTTCAGCGCTCAGTGTCCACTGCTGCTGGTGTCTGCTGCGGTAAACACGTGTGTGTGTGTGTGTGCGTGTGTGTGTGTGTGTGTGTGTGTGTGTGTGTCGGAGTTCAGTGCTCAGTGTCCACTGCTGCTGGTGTCTGCTGCGGTAAACACGTGTGTGTGTGTGTGTGTGTGTGTGCGTGCGTGCGTGTGTGTGTGTGTCGGAGTTCAGTGCTCAGTGTCCACTGCTGCTGGTGTCTGCTGCGGTAAACACGTGTGTGTGTGTGTGTGTGTGTGTGTGTGTGTGTGTGTGTGTGTGTGTGTGTGTGTGTGTGTGTGTGTGTGTGTCGGAGTTCAGCGCTCAGTGTCCACTGCTGCTGCTGTCTGCTGCGGTAAACACGTGTGTGTGTGTGTGTGTGTGTCGGAGTTCAGCGCTCAGTGTCCACTGCTGCTGGTGTCTGCTGCGGTAAACACGTGTGTGTGTGTGTGTGTGTGTGCGTGCGTGCGTGTGTGTGTGTGTCGGAGTTCAGTGCTCAGTGTCCACTGCTGCTGGTGTCTGCTGCGGTAAACACGTGTGTGTGTGTGTGTGTGTGTGTGTGTGTGTGTCGGAGTTCAGCGCTCAGTGTCCACTGCTGCTGCGGTAAACGTGTGTGTGTGTGTGTCGGAGTTCAGTGCTCAGTGTCCACTGCTGCTGGTGTCTGCTGCGGTAAACACGTGTGTGTGTGTGTGTGTGTGTGTGTGTGTGTGTCGGAGTTCAGCGCTCAGTGTCCACTGCTGCTGCGGTAAACGTGTGTGTGTGTGTGTCGGAGTTCAGTGCTCAGTGTCCATTGCTGCTGCGGTAAACACGTGTGTGTGTGTGTGTGTGTGTGTGTGTGTGTGTGTCGGAGTTCAGCGCTCAGTGTCCATTGCTGCTGCGGTAAACACGTGTGTGTGTGTGTGTGTGTGTGTGTGTGTGTGTGTCGGAGTTCAGCGCTCAGTGTCCACTGCTGCTGCGGTAAACGTGTGTGTGTGTGTGTGTGTGTGTGTGTGTGTGTGTGTGTGTGTGTGTGTCGGAGTTCAGCGCTCAGTGTCCATTGCTGCTGCGGTAAACACGTGTGTGTGTGTGTGTGTGTGTGTGTGTGTCGGAGTTCAGCGCTCAGTGTCCACTGCTGCTGCTGTAAACACGTGTGTGTGTGTGTGTGTGTGTGTGTGTGTGTGTCGGAGTTCAGCGCTCAGTGTCCATTGCTGCTGCGGTAAACACGTGTGTGTGTGTGTCGGAGTTCAGCGCTCAGTGTCCACTGCTGCTGGTGTCTGCTGCGGTAAACACGTGTGTGTGTGTGTGTGTGTGTGTCGGAGTTCAGCGCTCAGTGTCCATTGCTGCTGCGGTAAACACGTGTGTGTGTGTGTGTGTGTGTGTGTGTGTGTGTGTGTCGGAGTTCAGCGCTCAGTGTCCATTGCTGCTGCGGTAAACGTGTGTGTGTGTGTGTGTGTGTGTGTCGGAGTTCAGCGCTCAGTGTCCACTGCTGCTGCGGTAAACGTGTGTGTGTGTGTGTGTGTGTGTGTGTGTGTGTGTGTGTGTGTGTCGGAGTTCAGCGCTCAGTGTCCATTGCTGCTGCGGTAAACACGTGTGTGTGTGTGTGTGTGTGTGTGTGTGTCGGAGTTCAGCGCTCAGTGTCCACTGCTGCTGCTGTAAACACGTGTGTGTGTGTGTGTGTGTGTGTGTCGGAGTTCAGCGCTCAGTGTCCATTGCTGCTGCGGTAAACACGTGTGTGTGTGTGTGTGTGTGTGTGTGTCGGAGTTCAGCGCTCAGTGTCCACTGCTGCTGCGGTAAACGTGTGTGTGTGTGTGTGTGTGTGTGTGTGTGTGTGTGTGTGTGTGTGTGTGTGTGTGTGTCGGAGTTCAGCGCTCAGTGTCCATTGCTGCTGCGGTAAACACGTGTGTGTGTGTGTGTGTGTGTGTGTGTCGGAGTTCAGCGCTCGGTGTCCATTGCTGCTGCGGTAAACACGTGTGTGTGTGTGTGTGTGTGTGTGTGTGTCGGAGTTCAGCGCTCAGTGTCCACTGCTGCTGCTGTAAACACGTGTGTGTGTGTGTGTGTGTGTGTGTGTGTGTGTGTGTCGGAGTTCAGCGCTCAGTGTCCATTGCTGCTGCGGTAAACACGTGTGTGTGTGTGTGTGTGTGTGTCGGAGTTCAGCGCTCAGTGTCCACTGCTGCTGCTGTAAACACGTGTGTGTGTGTGTGTGTGTGTGTGTGTGTGTGTGTGTGTCGGAGTTCAGCGCTCAGTGTCCACTGCTGCTGCTGTAAACACGTGTGTGTGTGTGTGTGTGTGTGTCGGAGTTCAGCGCTCAGTGTCCATTGCTGCTGCGGTAAACACGTGTGTGTGTGTGTGTGTGTGTGTGTCGGAGTTCAGCGCTCAGTGTCCACTGCTGCTGCGGTAAACGTGTGTGTGTGTGTGTGTGTGTGTGTGTGTGTGTGTGTGTGTGTGTGTGTGTGTGTGTGTGTGTGTGTGTCGGAGTTCAGCGCTCAGTGTCCATTGCTGCTGCGGTAAACACGTGTGTGTGTGTGTGTGTGTGTGTGTGTGTGTGTCGGAGTTCAGCGCTCAGTGTCCATTGCTGCTGCGGTAAACACGTGTGTGTGTGTGTGTGTGTGTGTGTGTGTCGGAGTTCAGCGCTCAGTGTCCACTGCTGCTGCTGTAAACACGTGTGTGTGTGTGTGTGTGTGTGTGTGTGTGTGTGTGTCGGAGTTCAGCGCTCAGTGTCCATTGCTGCTGCGGTAAACACGTGTGTGTGTGTGTGTGTGTGTGTGTCGGAGTTCAGCGCTCAGTGTCCACTGCTGCTGGTGTCTGCTGCGGTAAACACGTGTGTGTGTGTGTGTGTGTGTGTCGGAGTTCAGCGCTCAGTGTCCACTGCTGCTGCTGTCTGCTGCGGTAAACACGTGTGTGTGTGTGTGTGCGTGTGTGTGTGTGTGTGTGTGTGTGTGTGTGTGTGTCGGAGTTCAGTGCTCAGTGTCCACTGCTGCTGGTGTCTGCTGCGGTAAACACGTGTGTGTGTGTGTGTGTGTGTGTGTCGGAGTTCAGCGCTCAGTGTCCACTGCTGCTGGTGTCTGCTGCGGTAAACGCGTGTGTGTGTGTGTGTGTGTGTGTGCGTGCGTGCGTGTGTGTGTGTGTCGGAGTTCAGTGCTCAGTGTCCACTGCTGCTGGTGTCTGCTGCGGTAAACACGTGTGTGTGTGTGTGTGTGTGTGTGTGTGTGTGTGTGTGTGTCGGAGTTCAGCGCTCAGTGTCCACTGCTGCTGCGGTAAACGTGTGTGTGTGTGTGTGTCGGAGTTCAGTGCTCAGTGTCCACTGCTGCTGCTGTAAACACGTGTGTGTGTGTGTGTGTGTGTGTGTGTGTGTGTGTCGGAGTTCAGCGCTCAGTGTCCATTGCTGCTGCGGTAAACACGTGTGTGTGTGTGTGTGTGTGTGTGTGTGTGTGTGTCGGAGTTCAGCGCTCAGTGTCCACTGCTGCTGCGGTAAACGTGTGTGTGTGTGTGTCGGAGTTCAGCGCTCAGTGTCCACTGCTGCTGCTGTAAACACGTGTGTGTGTGTGTGTGTGTGTGTGTGTGTGTGTGTGTGTGTGTGTGTGTCGGAGTTCAGCGCTCAGTGTCCATTGCTGCTGCGGTAAACACGTGTGTGTGTGTGTGTGTGTGTGTGTCGGAGTTCAGCGCTCAGTGTCCACTGCTGCTGCGGTAAACGTGTGTGTGTGTGTGTGTCGGAGTTCAGCGCTCAGTGTCCACTGCTGCTGCTGTAAACACGTGTGTGTGTGTGTGTGTGTCGGAGTTCAGCGCTCAGTGTCCACTGCTGCTGCTGTAAACACGTGTGTGTGTGTGTGTGTGTGTGTGTGTGTGTGTGTGTCTGAGTTCAGCGCTCAGTGTCCACTGCTGCTGCTGTAAACACGTGTGTGTGTGTGTGTGTCGGAGTTCAGCGCTCAGTGTCCACTGCTGCTGCTGTAAACGTGTGTGTGTGTGTGTGTGTGTGTGTGTGTGTGTGTGTGTCCGGGGATGGTGTCTGGCGAGAGCAGGGGTGCCGTGTAAAAACACCAAACATTTTAAATTGCTAAAATCTGTTAAAAAAAAATAAAAAATGTATGTACCATCAATCTTGCATGTCTCTAATAACAACAAATAACACACACAAATTTATGATAAAAATGCAAACCGTAAGTTCCCTTTCGACCGGTCAGTGGTGTTGCGTCGCTAGACGAGATGGGAAACTCCTTTTTCTCCGAATACTGAAGCCTTTTATAAAAAAAAACGCAGTGCAAATGCACAGCCATAACAGAGACTAATTGCACGCTATTGGCTGGTCAGTGGGAACTGCACGAACCTATGGCGGAGCGGCATTAGCTGCGCGAGCCAATCAGGGCACAGCCCGCCGATCCGAGCGCAGAGCCCGCCAGGAGCCTATAAAAGCAGCTCATTTCGCCATATGATTCAGATTTATCTTCTTCAGCAACGATCGAACTGGGCGGGCTCTGTGGATGACCCACCCCCGTCTAGAGAACGCAGCGACTCCAGAGCTGACCTCATCGAGCTCATCAGTTTCCTGTCAGGAGCTGTCGAGGAGCTCGGTCTCGACTTGGCTTCTCCCGAGGAGCCCACACGCAGCCGCCGGGACAGATGGCCAACAGGCCCCTCGTCAGCGGTCCGCACCGTGGCGCGCCCCCTACTCAGCCCGCCTACGCACTTCCACTTCTGCCACGCTCTCGGCTATGAGAAGCTGCCCCCCCTACAGCTCCTGGTGTCCCAGTCGGAGGCAGCATTGAACTCACAGATCTGTCTCACAGTTCCTAACATAACCTCGGTTCCCTGAGATGTGTATATTTATAATATCCATATGAAGGTTGGCGGTTCTTCCCTGTGGTATTGAAAATTGATTAATTTCAAAGTATCATATCAAAGTAGTATCATGACAACACTAGTGTCGGGTGCCACACATTTTTGAAAAGTTAGGGAAAAACTGCTCGAGAGCACTGCTGTCTGTGTGTGTGTGTGTGTGTGTGTGTGTGTGTGTGTGTGTGTGTGTGTGTGTGCAGCGCTGGTGGAGGCGTCTCTGGCGCTCGGCTCGCAGTGGAAGCGTCTGACTCTGTGTGTGTGTGTGTGTGTGTGTGCAGCGCTGGTGGAGGCGTCTCTCTGTGGCGCTCGGCTCGCAGTGGAAGCGTCTGACTGTGTGTGTGTGTGTGTGTGTGTGCGCAGCGCTAGTGGAGGCGTCTCTCTGTGGCGCTCAGCTCGCAGTGGAAGCGTCTGACTCTGTGTGTGTGTGTGTGTGTGTGTGTGTGTGTGTGCGCAGCGCTGGTGGAGGCGTCTCTCTGTGGCGCTCAGCTCGCAGTGGAAGCGTCTGACTCTGTGTGTGTGTGTGTGTGTGTGTGTGTGCGCAGCGCTAGTGGAGGCGTCTCTCTGTGGCGCTCGGCTCGCAGTGGAAGCGTCTGACTGTGTGTGTGTGTGTGTGTGTGCAGCGCTGGTGGAGGCGTCTCTCTGTGGCGCTCAGCTCGCAGTGGAAGCGTCTGACTCTGTGTGTGTGTGTGTGTGTGTGTGTGTGTGTGTGCGCAGCGCTGGTGGAGGCGTCTCTCTGTGGCGCTCGGCTCGCAGTGGAAGCGTCTGACTCTGTGTGTGTGTGTGTGTGTGTGTGCAGCGCTGGTGGAGGCGTCTCTCTGTGGCGCTCGGCTCTCAGTGGAAGCGTCTGACTGTGAGTGTGTGTGTGTGTGTGTGTGCAGCGCTGGTGGAGGCGTCTCTCTGTGGCGCTCGGCTCGCAGTGGAAGCGTCTGACTCTGTGTGTGTGTGTGTGTGTGTGTGTGTGTGTGTGTGCGCAGCGCTGGTGGAGGCGTCTCTCTGTGGCGCTCGGCTCGCAGTGGAAGCGTCTGACTCTGTGTGTGTGTGTGTGTGTGTGTGTGTGTGTGTGTGTGCGCAGCGCTGGTGGAGGCGTCTCTCTGTGGCGCTCGGCTCGCAGTGGAAGCGTCTGACTCTGTGTGTGTGTGTGTGTGTGTGTGTGTGTGTGTGTGTGTGCGCAGCGCTGGTGGAGGCGTCTCTCTGTGGCGCTCGGCTCGCAGTGGAAGCGTCTGACTCTGTGTGTGTGTGTGTGTGTGTGTGTGTGTGTGTGTGTGTGCGCAGCGCTGGTGGAGGCGTCTCTCTGTGGCGCTCGGCTCGCAGTGGAAGTGTCTGACTGTGTGTGTGTGTGTGTGTGTGTGTGCGCAGCGCTGGTGGAGGCGTCTCTCTGTGGCGCTCGGCTCGCAGTGGAAGCGTCTGACTGTGTGTGTGTGTGTGTGTGTGTGTGTGTGTGTGTGTGCAGCGCTGATGGAGGCGTCTCTCTGTGGCGCTCGGCTCGCAGTGGAAGCGTCTGACTGTGAGTGTGTGTGTGTGTGTGTGTGTGTGTGTGTGTGCAGCGCTGGTGGAGGCGTCTCTCTGTGGCGCTCGGCTCGCAGTGGAAGCGTCTGACTCTGTGTGTGTGTGTGTGTGCAGCGCTGGTGGAGGCGTCTCTCTGTGGCGCTCGGCTCGCAGTGGAAGCGTCTGACTGTGAGTGTGTGTGTGTGTGTGTGTGCAGCGCTGATGGAGGCGTCTCTCTGTGGCGCTCGGCTCGCAGTGGAAGCGTCTGACTCTGTGTGTGTGTGTGTGTGTGTGTGCAGCGCTGGTGGAGGCGTCTCTCTGTGGCGCTCGGCTCGCAGTGGAAGCGTCTGACTGTGTGTGTGTGTGTGTGTGTGTGTGCAGCGCTGGTGGAGGCGTCTCTCTGTGGCGCTCGGCTCGCAGTGGAAGCGTCTGACTCTGTGTGTGTGTGTGTGTGTGTGTGTGTGTGTGTGTGTGTGTGTGTGTGTGTGTGTGTGTGTGTGTGTGTGTGTGTGTGTGTGTGTGTGCAGCGCTGGTGGAGGCGTCTCTCTGTGGCGCTCGGCTCGCAGTGGAAGCGTCTGACTCTGTGTGTGTGTGTGTGTGTGTGTGTGTGTGTGCGCAGCGCTGGTGGAGGCGTCTCTCTGTGGCGCTCGGCTCGCAGTGGAAGCGTCTGACTCTCTGTGTGTGTGTGTGTGTGTGTGTGTGCGCAGCGCTGGTGGAGGCGTCTCTCTGTGGCGCTCGGCTCGCAGTGGAAGCGTCTGACTGGACGAGATGCTCTTCCTCAACAGCTGCAGACGCTGGACGACAGTCACAGCTGGAGCTCACGGTGAAACACACATCTGCATGACCTGAGAAACTCTCACACTCAGTCTCATCTCATTTAAGCCTGTAAACAAGTCTTACATATCCTAGATGGTACGAGTAAAAGTCTTAAAGTCCCCCTGTAGTCAATAATTGTATCCCTTAAACGGGACATATCATGAAAATCTGGCTTTTCCCGTGTGTAAGTGCTATAATCGGGTCCAGTGCTTCTGCCAACCCAGAACACAGGAGAAGTGAAGCCCAGTAACTGTGTTCTGGTGAGCCTTTCTCTGCATGTCAAAAATAAGCCGATCAGATTTCTTCCCCTTCTGACGTATGAAGAGGATCTTATTATAATATTACCAGCCCTTAATCTGCACGTTTACACACACCAGCCGACATTTGTACATAAATGTCTCCACTAACCATTCAGAAACAAAAAATCAAACTTCCTTCACGGTGTCATTATGGGGTTTTGTTTGTTGAATTTTGAGGAAAATAATTAATTTAATCCATTTTGGAATAACACTGTAACATAACAAAATGTGGATAAAGTGAAGCGCTGTGAATACTCTCCGGATGCACTGTAGGTGGCAGTCGTAACCTGAGACGTGCCCTTTCGAAAGGGAACTCGCACTGCGTCGATGACGCTTTGGGGAACGATATACAGACCCGCCGTGCTGAGGGAGTGCATGCCAGACTATGGCTGATAAGGGGAGCGCCTCCAGCTCTAGGGCTGATCTAACAGGGAGGCCTCGTGAGAGTCCTTCCACCTTCCGACCAGACTTAGGGAGTTTAGTATTCATACAGAGCGATCCTCCAGATTCTGGAACACTGTGCTCAAACCTGATCAGTGTTGACCAGGCTCTGGGCTAGAGACGGGGGCTCATGGGGCCTGCAAGGTGATACTTAATGCCTTTGCAGTGCTAAGCATCCACTCGTTGGGGAGCCGCCTTCAAGGAGGCCTGTTGAGGAGCCGCCTTCAAGGAGGCCTGTTGAGGAGCCGCCTTCAAGGAGGCCTGTTGAGGACTAACTACTTGATAGCGAGGATGTTAGCAGGGCTGGGCACAAAAGCCAGGTACTCTCTCAGACATCCCTGTGGGCCTGGTTATACTTATTTAACATTGCCAACAGGCAGTGTACTCAGCAGAAGTGCTATCGACCCTTTAAAGCAAGGGGAGCACAGTCTTACGCCACCGGACTATCGAGGAGGCCGACTGTGAGGCCTACAGCTTCGACTGTCACGGGCATCAGCCCAGGCAGGGCTTCGGCTCTAAGGGAGCGTACTCAACCATCCCAAATGGGAGGGAGTCACTAATCTGTCTCTACCTGAGGTGATATCATACGAGCTATGGGTAGAAAAGTACTCCCTAACAAGGGTCAATAATGACCCTAACAAGGGGAGCACTACCAGCATGACCCTGAGGAGTGTATCAGGGTCGAGGCCTATTATCTTGTATTTTTTACAAGACAGATTTTATATTCTCTACTAAACCCAAGGGAATGGAGGCCTCAGTAAGTGGCCGACGGCATTGGACCTTATGACTTGAATTATTTTATTCAAGGGGCTCAGAGGAAAAATTTTACTTAAGGCCTTGTTGCCAGCTACTACACCACTGAGCTCTAAAGGGCGGAGGCCTGAGCACACTGCTGCTTACGGCCCTTTCACACCGGACGCGCAACGAAAAAGCGAATAGTTCGCATCAAAACCATTCACATCAGCCGCGACACGAATTTGCGACGTCTGTGACGTTCAGAGCTTCAACATTCCCAAACATTCGCACCGACAGCTGAGAAAACATGGACACTTCATCATCATCATCATCATCCAGGGAAGACGAGCCTGAAGGGGAGTATGCTAATGTGCACTCTTAGTGTCCTTCTCCTCTCTCCTGTTTCTCTCACAGGTGTCCCTGAGGTTTCTCCACAGTTTGTTTTGCGTCTTCAGTGCGTTTCGTAATGTCACTACACATTACATGTAACACACGAAGTAACAAGTTAAAATCATTCGACTAGAAACTATAGACATCACACAAAGAATGTATAGTGTACTAAAAGCAGCCCTAAATAGTGTCACTACATCTTGTTATGTGTTCAAAGTAAACACGGTCTCTGTCTCTATCTTTGAGGATAATAGTGTTAGCTTTCTATCCCAGATGTAGTTTAGCCTGCTAGCCTACACAGCACAGGACTATACAACGACTAAACTATCACACAACACACTCACAGTCGTGATAACCGAGTTGGTTGGCAATGCTGCGCCACACACTGCCTTTCAAATCGTTGTCCTTGTAGTGTGTGATTGGCTGAAGCCTTTTCTGTCGCCGCAAAAGCAAAAAAAAATCGACATCGAAGCGAAAAAAATACGTTGTTTTTTCGCCTGGCGTTCGGTGTGGAAGCGCTCATTACACACACAGCTGATCAAAACATAAAACCATCGCGCAAATTATTCGTGCGTCAGAATCACGTCCAGTGTGAAAGGGCCTTAACTCTCTAGAGAGAAAGGCCTGATGGTCTCTGCATGGAGGCTTGTTGAAGATAGCCTGTAATCTACCCTGTAACACCACTGGCATTCACAGCGAGTGCAACAGCCGGGCCAGACGACTCTGAGTGAGAGGAGGACCGTACTAGGAAAAACTAGATTTTTTATTTTAACTTTATTTTTATTTAGAACCACAGCATTACATACAATACAGTATGGCATTGGGTTTTAACATGTTAGTCCATATGTTTCCACAATATTGACTACTCTTCAAAACTTAATTATATCGTACACATTATACAGAGAATGAAAACAAATACACCTAGTACAGGGAGGAAAAAAATAATAATAATAATAAAATAAATAATATTAAAAAAAAGAAATAAAAATAAAGAAATGGAGAAAGGCAGAGATGAACACAGTGGATGTGACAGTATAACTCATGTTCACTGGAGTATTAGAGGCATTACGGGGGCCCAGCTCTTTAAGAAAACCGTTTTCTGAAGTCATAATGCAAATGTGATTTGTTCCGTTTCGTACAACGCCCATACTTTCTGAATCCAAGCGTTGTATGATGGAGGGTCAGGTTTTAACCATCTGCATGTAATACACTTAATGGCTGCAGCGAGTACAATATATATTTTAGCTCTGCCCTCAAGGCCCTCTGGACGCACACCTAGAAGGGCTATTATGGGGTCTTCTGGGATTTCATAATGGAAGATCAAATATATCTTTCCAGTAATTTCTTAATTTTGGACATGACCACAAAATACGGGTGTGGTTACCAACATGTTGGCCACAATTTCTCCAGCACTTATCTGAGCAGGATGGATCCCATTTTGCAATTATCTGTGGGGTTCGAAAGCATCTAGTTATTATCTTCCATTTGAGTTCCCTCCAGACATTAGAGTTGGCCTCGAGATGTCCCTCTCCACAAGCCTCCTCCCGAGATGTCCCTCTCCACAAGCTTTCTCCCGAGATGTCCCTCTCCACAAGCCTCCTCCCGAGATGTCCCTCTCCACAAGCCTCCTCCCGAGATGTCCCTCTCCACAAGCCTCCTCCCGAGATGTCCCTCTCCACAAGCCTCCTCCCGAGATGTTCCTCTCCACAAGCCTCCTCCCGAGATGTTCCTCTCCACAAGCTTTCTCCCGAGATGTCCCTCTCCACAAGCCTCCTCCCGAGATGTTCCTCTCCACAAGCTTTCTCCTGAGATGTCCCTCTCCACAAGCCTCCTCCCGAGATGTCCCTCTCCACAAGCCTCCTCCCGAGATGTTCCTCTCCACAAGCTTTCTCCCGAGATGTCCCTCTCCACAAGCTTTCTCCCGAGATGTCCCTCTCCACAAGCCTCCTCCCGAGATGTCCCTCTCCACAAGCCTCCTCCCGAGATGTCCCTCTCCACAAGCTTTCTCCCGAGATGTCCCTCTCCACAAGCCTCCTCCCGAGATGTCCCTCTCCACAAGCCTCCTCCCGAGATGTTCCTCTCCACAAGCTTTCTCCCGAGATGTCCCTCTCCACAAGCCTCCTCCCGAGATGTCCCTCTCCACAAGCCTCCTCCCGAGATGTTCCTCTCCACAAGCTTTCTCCCGAGATGTCCCTCTCCACAAGCTTTCTCCCGAGATGTCCCTCTCCACAAGCCTCCTCCCGAGATGTTCCTCTCCACAAGCCTCCTCCCGAGATGTCCCTCTCGAGATGTTCCTCTCCACAAGCTTTCTCCCGAGATGTCCCTCTCCACAAGCTTTCTCCCGAGATGTCCCTCTCCACAAGCCTCCTCCCGAGATGTTCCTCTCCACAAGCCTCCTCCCGAGATGTCCCTCTCCACAAGCTTTCTCCCGAGATGTCCCTCTCCACAAGCTTTCTCCCGAGATGTCCCTCTCCACAAGCCTCCTCCCGAGATGTCCCTCTCCACAAGCCTCCTCCCGAGATGTTCCTCTCCACAAGCCTCCTCCCGAGATGTCCCTCTCCACAAGCCTCCTCCCGAGATGTCCCTCTCCACAAGCCTCCTCCCGAGATGTCCCTCTCCACAAGCTTTCTCCCGAGATGTCCCTCTCCACAAGCCTCCTCCCGAGATGTCCCTCTCCACAAGCCTCCTCCCGAGATGTCCCTCTCCACAAGCTTTCTCCCGAGATGTTCCTCTCCACAAGCCTCCTCCCGAGATGTTCCTCTCCACAAGCTTTCTCCCGAGATGTTCCTCTCCACAAGCCTCCTCCCGAGATGTCCCTCTCCACAAGCCTCCTCCCGAGATGTCCCTCTCCACAAGCTTTCTCCCGAGATGTTCCTCTCCACAAGCCTCCTCCCGAGATGTTCCTCTCCACAAGCTTTCTCCCGAGATGTTCCTCTCCACAAGCCTCCTCCCGAGATGTCCCTCTCCACAAGCCTCCTCCCGAGATGTCCCTCTCCACAAGCTTTCTCCCGAGATGTTCCTCTCCACAAGCTTTCTCCCGAGATGTTCCTCTCCACAAGCCTCCTCCCGAGATGTCCCTCTCCACAAGCCTCCTCCCGAGATGTCCCTCTCCACAAGCCTCCTCCCGAGATGTTCCTCTCCACAAGCCTCCTCCCGAGATGTTCCTCTCCACAAGCTTTCTCCCGAGATGTCCCTCTCCACAAGCCTCCTCCCGAGATGTTCCTCTCCACAAGCTTTCTCCCGAGATGTCCCTCTCCACAAGCCTCCTCCCGAGATGTCCCTCTCCACAAGCCTCCTCCCGAGATGTCCCTCTCCACAAGCTTTCTCCCGAGATGTCCCTCTCCACAAGCCTCCTCCCGAGATGTCCCTCTCCACAAGCCTCCTCCCGAGATGTCCCTCTCCACAAGCCTCCTCCCGAGATGTCCCTCTCCACAAGCTTTCTCCCGAGATGTCCCTCTCCACAAGCTTTCTCCCGAGATGTCCCTCTCCACAAGCCTCCTCCCGAGATGTCCCTCTCCACAAGCCTCCTCCCGAGATGTTCCTCTCCACAAGCTTTCTCCCGAGATGTCCCTCTCCACAAGCTTTCTCCCGAGATGTCCCTCTCCACAAGCCTCCTCCCGAGATGTCCCTCTCCACAAGCTTTCTCCCGAGATGTCCCTCTCCACAAGCTTTCTCCCGAGATGTCCCTCTCCACAAGCCTCCTCCCGAGATGTTCCTCTCCACAAGCCTCCTCCCGAGATGTCCCTCTCCACAAGCTTTCTCCCGAGATGTCCCTCTCCACAAGCTTTCTCCCGAGATGTCCCTCTCCACAAGCCTCCTCCCGAGATGTCCCTCTCCACAAGCCTCCTCCCGAGATGTCCCTCTCCACAAGCCTCCTCCCGAGATGTTCCTCTCCACAAGCCTCCTCCCGAGATGTCCCTCTCCACAAGCCTCCTCCCGAGATGTCCCTCTCCACAAGCCTCCTCCCGAGATGTCCCTCTCCACAAGCCTCCTCCCGAGATGTCCCTCTCCACAAGCCTCCTCCCGAGATGTCCCTCTCCACAAGCCTCCTCCCGAGATGTCCCTCTCCACAAGCCTCCTCCCGAGATGTTCCTCTCCACAAGCCTCCTCCCGAGATGTCCCTCTCCACAAGCCTCCTCCCGAGATGTCCCTCTCCACAAGCCTCCTCCCGAGATGTCCCTCTCCACAAGCTTTCTCCCGAGATGTCCCTCTCCACAAGCCTCCTCCCGAGATGTCCCTCTCCACAAGCCTCCTCCCGAGATGTCCCTCTCCACAAGCTTTCTCCCGAGATGTTCCTCTCCACAAGCCTCCTCCCGAGATGTTCCTCTCCACAAGCTTTCTCCCGAGATGTTCCTCTCCACAAGCCTCCTCCCGAGATGTCCCTCTCCACAAGCCTCCTCCCGAGATGTCCCTCTCCACAAGCTTTCTCCCGAGATGTTCCTCTCCACAAGCTTTCTCCCGAGATGTCCCTCTCCACAAGCCTCCTCCCGAGATGTTCCTCTCCACAAGCCTCCTCCCGAGCTTCAAGAGGAACCGTTTCATTAATTTCAGCCTCCCATTTTTTTATCTGTAATGTGTTATTTGAATTCTTAGTAAAAAATAATAGATATCCTTTAGAAATTATTTTTTTGAACGCACGTCCAATTTGTATTTCTTTAAAATAAACTTCTATTGGGGAGTTTTTTTTAATAATCTCTAGATCCTTATGCGTTGTGAGGAAATGTCTCAGTTGTAAATATCTAAAAAAAATCTGACCTTGGGAGTGTGAATTCATTTCTTATTTCATTTCTTATTTGTTCGAATGATTTAAGTGTGTCATCATGAAATAATTGGTGCAGATGATCAAGTCAATATTGAGACCCCTTTTTGAAACCCACGTCTGTACGAGATGGTGCAGAGTCATTAAGATAGCCAGTGCTGGCTGCGGATGAGATTATCTTAGACAAACCAAATGATCTTTGTATAGTTCTCCAAATTTATAAAGTAACTTTGGTCTATTCACTCATGGAGGCATTCTTTAATGATACACTGGAAAAGGGCAGTATTTTAAGGGGCATGAACAGAGGCTCTGTTCAATATTGATCCACCGGGTTTGTGTGTCTTCCAGGGGCCTCAGATGAGCTGCCCAGAAGTAAAGCCTGAAGTTTGGGAGTCCCAGCCCGCCATTTGTTTTAGGCGACTGTATTATTTTAAGCCTTATTCTTGGCCGTTTTCCTTGCCAAACAAATTTAGAAATGATTTTATTAAGCAAATCAGAGACAGATTTTGGCACTTCTATGGGTAACATCTGAAACAAAGAGTAATCTCGGAGAGAGAGGGAGAGCTGTCCAACGATTTAAATCTTCACTAATATTTGTAATCACCTTTTTATAGTTTGTATCGTATAACTGGTCCAAAGACGAGGGAATAAAGATGCCCAAGTATTTAAACCCATTCTTGGGCCATTTGAACCTGCTTTTAATTTGGATTTGTTTTGAAATTTGACCATTAACATCTATGGCCTCAGTTTTATCCATATTCACTTTATATCCAGAGTAGTGCCCATACTTGAGAATTAACTGGAAAAACTAGATTTACAGGAATAAAATCTCCTGATGGTCTAAGGAACCTACTCTCAGACACTAGCCGCGTTTCCATTACCCTTCAAATTGCGCAAATTGAAATTGCAAATTAGAAATACGCTCAATGGAAACTCAATTTAGCAAAAACTCCCATTTATCGCACAAAGTCTTTCCTGGGGGGCGATGTCCCCTTTGACCCCTTAGGCCTTAAAAGCCTGTGACTGTAAGATCGGCTGCTTCCTCTCTGACGTGTGTGTGTGTGTGTGTCAGGCTGATCGGAGGACTGGCGTCCGTGGCTCCGGCGGCTCCATCATGGCTGCTGGCCGCGGCTCTGCACAGCGTCCTCAGGAGATGCGAGAGCAGGAGACGAGTCCTCTCACAGCTGGACGACAAGGATCAGGTCAGTCACATGATCTCACAGGCCTACTAGTGCTGCGTTCCAGTCCACTTTAGACACGCACTTGCGAACTTCCCTAAGCACTTCCCCTCGGGGGAATCCCCGCCGCCATTTTGAAGTGCGTTCCACTTGGTGAAGTGGACGAGGGAGGTTTATATGGACAGACCCTCGTTCCCTCGATTTTGACCGAGGGAGCGAGTCTACTTCATATGTACACTTCAGGCACCCACTTCATGTCCCACAATGCAGTACGATTGTGACGTCCCCACAGATCTCATCTAATCACCACCACAACAAACAACTCTATGATATATTGATTCAAATTTTTTTAATTTAAAACAACCCAAACACCATATATACATTTGGATACTGCATTAAACAAATTCTTAAAGGAAAAAACAAATGTAAAATATAGCTGCTATATATATATATATATGTATATATGTATATATATATATATGTATATATGTATATATATATATATGTATATATGTATATATATATATATGTATATATGTATATATATATATATATATGTATATATGTATATATATATATATATGTATATATGTATATATATATATATATGTATATATGTATATATATATATATATGTATATATGTATATATATATATATGTATATATGTATATATATATATATGTATATATGTATATATATATATATGTATATATATATGTATATGTGTAACAAAAGATATATACATCAGACAAGTAATATTTTCTGTCTTGTCACTTCACAAAAAAAAATGGTACAAATTGTACTACTGACTATTTAAACAGAGTAGTGTAATTTTGATATGTTAGGTTAACTATTTTATTATTATATTTTATTAGGGCTATAATGAACAGGCTGCGATGTCAAGATTGCAATGCTGGAGTGTGTGTGTGTGTGTGTGTGTGGCGTGGGCGTGATTGAACAGTGGAGACATAAAAATATACTTTATGGTGCTAACTTTAAAATTAAACTAAAATGCTCACGGCTGCACGGGCATTTATAATGGTGCGCATCCACAGCGAGGAACAAGCAGAGAAGAGCAAAAGTTTTTTAGTTCATTCCTACTTCCATAGGAATTCATTGAAAACGCTCCCTCTGCTCCCCACCATTATCAATGTCAGTGCGGACAAACATATTTTACTTTCGTTTTTAAGTTAGCGATTCAAAAGCCCCCAGCGGTGTCACACGTCGATTAACCGGTGGTAAAATGATATTCTCACCGTCACATAACTAGTATAGGCCGCCTACCTGAAAGAGAATTTAGCTTGCCCGACCATAGTAGCTGTTGTTGAGCCTGTTGAGCCCCCCTGCCACGCCCGTTTCTGAAACTTTTCATATGTCTACTGGCTAATAAATGTGATGTGTCTGTCGAGTTTCATCCAATTTCAAGCATGCTAAGAGTCTCAAAAGCATCTGAAAAGAATATTAAAGTTTGATGCGTTGCCACGGCAACAGTATCTAAGATATCAATAATCCTTTCACAGGTCTACATCTGCCGTGTGTCTACATTATACACATAAAGTTTGAAGCAAATCAGGTAAAAATAAGAGGGTGATTTCAAAGCATTTTGAAAGTGACACACTTCCTGCTGCCAGTTGGTGGCGCTATAACTTTGACTCACAATAGTCACATCCATGTGATCGGCCTCTTACAACGAACACACTGCTGAAGTTTCAGCAAGATCAGATAATGTATGCAGAAGTTATAACACACTTCCTGTGTCCCATTATTCGCCATAAATTTGTTTCCTCGCCACGGCCAAACCGTTCGAGATATCAAAAATCCGTTCGCAAGAATTCATCCTCAATGTCTTGACTTCATTCACACCGAGTTTGGCGGCGATCGGATGAATTCCCTAGGAGGAGTATTTCACATTCCATTGTATGCGTTTTCCAAACAACGTATAATAACCGACTTCCTGTTGGGCTTTTGTAAAACTTAGAGCACGAAAGTTGTGCGGCCCGATGAGATCTATATGTGTACTGAGTTTCATATTATTACATGCAAGCGTGTTTGATATATGGACCAAGATTTCTGACCCCATTCCAGGGGATGGCCGCGGGTTCTGACCTGTGTGCAAAGTTTCAAGAGTTTTTGAGCATGTTAAGGGCCCCAAAAGTGGCAAAAAGGCAAAAAAATAAATAATGAAGAAAAAAAAAATAATAATAATAATCCTTACGAAAACAATAGGGCCTTCGCCCTTTCAGGGCTTGGGCCCTAATAATAAATCAACTCCACAGCTGATTCCAAGTGATCAAGAGCTTAGGACGTTCCAGTTCAGCCCGCCGCAGTTTCCGCCAGTAGTGGGCACTCGCAATGACGTACATCCGAGTGAACGAGACAGAGGGAAATTAGTGAGTGAAGGGCATGACAATTTTGGACTGGAACGCAGCAAGGGAGAGCACTTCCTGTCCTGATGCACTTCCTGTCTGGTGTAGGTGTGGCTCTTCCTGTTCCTCTACAGTGTGATGGAGCTCATCTCTGCTCAGCTGAACGCACAGGTGTCGCCTGACACGACCCAGACACGCTCTGATGACGTGTGTGTGACGCGTGTCCGAGACGCCGGCGCGGGTCTCCTCGCTCACCTCCTCCTGCACGATGCTGATTGGCTGCTGCTGTTTGATCAGTCTGGGTCAGGTGGGAACGAGTCGCGTCAGCTTTACACAGGACAGATCATGTCTCAGCAGCTTCACCGTGATAAACGGGAGAATAACAGAATCAGTGATCAAACTTCATCACCGTGTCATGATCATGTGACCCTGTTGTGATTGGCTGCTTCTTCTCTGGTAGATCACAGACTGTCTGGTTTCTCGTCACGTGTGGCGTCTCCGCAGATCCTCCGACTGATGCCGTTTGCCTTCTACAGGTGAGAGACACACTCATGTTTCACTAACGCTTTCTGTGTGTGTGTGTGTGTGTGTGTGTGTGTGTGTGCACTGACGGTGTCTGCGCTCATCTCCCAGCATCCTCTCTGCGCTGGACTCAGAGGTCCTGATGCGAGCGATCCGATCTCCTGGCTTCCTCTACAGAGCTGCCGTCTGCTACAGGGATCTCAGTCAGCTGTTCATGAGCGGCTCACACACACAGCAGCAGGTCAGAACACACAAACACTCACACTCACACTCACACTCACACTCACACTCACACTCACTCACTCACTCTCACACACACACACACACACACACACACTCACTCACTCACTCACTCACTCTCACACACACACACACACACACAGCAGCAGGTCAGAACACACACACAAACACTCACACTCACTCACTCACTCACTCACTCTCACACACACACACACACACACACACAGCAGCAGGTCAGAGCACACACACTCATACTCACACACACACACACACTCTCACACACACACACACACACTCTCACACTCACTCACTCACTCACACACACACAAACAAACACTCGCTCACTCACACTCACTCGCTCACTCACACACAAACACTCACTCACTCGCTCACTCACACTCACTCACTCACACTCACTCACTCGCTCACTCACACACAAACACTCGCTCACTCACACTCCCTCACTCACTCGCTCACTCACACACAAACACTCACTCACTCACTCACTCACACACAAACACTCACTCATTCACACACAAACACTCACTCACACTCACTCGCTCGCTCACTCACACACAAACACTCACTCACTTGCTCACACACAAACACTCCCTCGCTCACTCACACACTCGCTCGCTCGCTCACTCACACACAAACACTCACTCACTCGCTCACTCACAAACACACTCACTCGCTCACTCACTCGCTCACTCACAAACACTCACTCACTCACTCACAAACACACTCGCTCACTCACTCACTCGCTCACTCACACACAAACACTCACTCGCTCACTCACACACACTCACTCGCTCACTCACAAACACACTCGCTCACACACAAACACTCTCTCACTCACTCACAAACTCACTCACTCACTCACAAACTCACTCACTCACTCACTCACACACAAACACTCACTCACTCGCTCACTCACACACACTCACTCACTCACACACTTACTCACAAACTCACTCACACACAAACACTCATTCACTCGTTCACTCACAAACACTCACTCACTCACACACTTACTCACAAACTCACTCACACACAAACACTCACTCACACACTAACACTCGCTCACACACAAACACTCACTCACTCGCTCACTCACACACAAACACTTACTCACTCGTTCACTCACACACAAACACTCACTCACTCGCTCACTCACAAAAACACTCACTCACACACTCACTCACTCGCTCACTCACACACACTCACTCGCTCACACACAAACACTCACTCGCTCACTCACACACAAACACTCACTCGCTCACTCACAAACACACTCACTCGCTCACTCACACACTCACTCGCTCACTCACACACAAACACTCACTCGCTCGCTCTCACACACACACACACACACACTCACTCACTCACTCACTCACTCACTCTCACACACACACACACACACACAGCAGCAGGTCAGAACACACACACACAAACACTCACACTCACTCACTCTCACACACACACACACACACACACACACACACACAGCAGCAGGTCAGAGCACACACACACTCATACTCACACACACACACACACACTCTCACACACACACACTCTCACACTCACTCACTCACTCACACACACACAAACACTCGCTCACTCTCGCTCACTCACACACAAACACTCACTCACTCACAGACACACTCACTCACTCACAAACACTCACTCGCTCACTCACACTCACTCACTCGCTCACTCACACACAAACACTCACTCACTCACTCACTCACACACAAACACTCACTCATTCACACACAAACACTCACTCACACTCACTCGCTCGCTCACTCACACACAAACACTCACTCACTTGCTCACACACAAACACTCCCTCGCTCACTCACACACTCACTCGCTCGCTCGCTCGCTCACTCACACACAAACACTCACTCACTCGCTCACTCACAAACACACTCACTCGCTCACTCACTCGCTCACTCACAAACACTCACTCACTCACTCACAAACACACTCGCTCACTCACTCACTCGCTCACTCACACACAAACACTCACTCGCTCACTCACACACACTCACTCGCTCACTCACAAACACACTCGCTCACACACAAACACTCTCTCACTCACTCACAAACTCACTCACTCACTCACAAACTCACTCACTCACTCACTCACACACAAACACTCACTCACTCGCTCACTCACACACAAACACTCATTCACTCGTTCACTCACAAACACTCACTCACTCACACACTCACTCACAAACTCACTCACACACAAACACTCACTCACACACAAACACTCGCTCACACACAAACACTCACTCACTCACTCGCTCACTCACACACAAACACTTACTCACTCGTTCACTCACACACAAACACTCACTCACTCGCTCACTCACAAAAACACTCACTCACTCACTCACTCACAAACACTCACTCACACACTCACTCACTCGCTCACTCACACACTCACTCGCTCACACACAAACACTCACTCACTCACTCACACACAAACACTCACTCGCTCACTCACAAACACACTCACTCGCTCACTCACACACTCACTCGCTCACTCACACACAAACACTCACTCGCTCGCTCACTCACACTCAAACACTCACTCGCTCACTCACAAACACACTCACTCGCTCACTCACTCACAAACACTCACTCACTCACAAACTCACTCACAAACACTCACTCACTCACAAACACACTCACTCGCTCACTCACTCACAAACACTCACTCACAAACACTCACTCACAAACTCACTCACTCACTCACAAACTCACTCGCTCACTCACTCGCTCACAAACACTCACTCACTCACACACAAACACACTCACTCGCTCACTCTCACTCACTCACAAACACTCACTCACAAACTCACTCACAAACTCACTCACTCGCTCACTCACTCGCTCACAAACACTCACTCGCTCACTCACACACACACACTCACTCGCTCACACACAAACACTCACTCGCTCACTCACACACAAACACTCACTCGCTCACTCACAAACACACTCACTCGCTCACTCACACACTCACTCGCTCACTCACACACAAACACTCACTCGCTCGCTCACTCACACTCAAACACTCACTCGCTCACTCACAAACACACTCGCTCACTCACTCACAAACACTCACTCACTCACAAACTCACTCACAAACACTCACAAACACTCACTCACTCACAAACACACTCACTCGCTCACTCACTCACAAACACTCACTCACAAACACTCACTCACAAACTCACTCACTCACTCACAAACTCACTCGCTCACTCACTCGCTCACAAACACTCACTCACTCACACACAAACACACTCACTCGCTCACTCTCTCACTCACTCACTCACTCACAAACACTCACTCACAAACTCACTCACAAACTCACTCACTCGCTCACAAACACTCACTCACTCACACACAAACACACTCACTCGCTCACTCACACACAAACACTCACTCACTCACTCGCTCACTCACACACAAACACTCACTCACTCACTCGCTCACTCACACACAAACACTCACTCACTCGTTCACTCACACACAATCACTCACTCGCTCACTCACACACAAACACTCACTCGCTCACTCACAAAAACACTCACTCGCTCACTCACAAACACTCACTCACACACTCGCTCACTCACACACAAACACTCACTCACTCGCTCACTCACAAACACAAACACTCACTCGCTCACTCACAAAAACACTCACTCGCTCACTCACTCACAAACACTCACTCACACACTCGCTCACTCACACACAAACACTCACTCACTCGCTCACTCACAAACACACTCACTCACTCGCTCACTCACAAACACACACACTCACTCACTCACTCACACACACACACACTCACTCACTCACTCACTCACTCACTCACTCTCACACACACACACACACACACACAGCAGCAGGTCAGAGCACACACACACTCATACTCACACACACACACATTCTCACACTCACTCACTTACTCATTCACACTCGCTCACTCACTCACACACACTCGTTTACTCACTCGCTCACAAACACTCACTCACTTGCTCACACACACACTCACTCGCTCACTCGTTTACTCACTCACTCACTCACTCACTCACTCTCACTCACACACTCGCTCACAAACTCACTCACACACTCACTCGCTCACAAACACTCTCACTCACACACAAACACTCGCTCACTCACACACAAACACTCACTCACTCACACACTCACACACTCGCTCACAAACAAACACACACTCGCTCACAAACAAACACTCACTCACTCACACACAAACACTCACTCGCTCACTCACACTCACTCACTCACTCGCTCACTCACAAACACTCACTCGCTCACTCACAAACACTCACTCACAAACTCACTCACTCACACACACTCACTCACTCACTCACACACAAACACTCACTCGCTCACTCACAAACACTCACTCGCTCACTCACAAACACTCACTCACTCACAAACTCACTCACTCACACACAAACACTCACTCACTCACTCACACACAAACACTCACTCACTCACTCACTCACTCACTCACACTCACTCACTCGTTCACTCACAAACACTCACTCACACACAAACACTTACTCACTCACTCACTCGCTCACTCACACACAAACACTCACTCACTCGTTCACTCACACACAAACACTCACTCACTCGCTCACTCACAAAAACACTCACTCGCTCACTCACTCACAAACACTCGCTCGCTCGCTCAAACACACTCACTCGCTCACTCACACACAAACACTCACTCACTCGCTCACACACAAACACTCACTCGCTCACTCACTCACACACAAACACTCACTCGCTCACTCACAAACACACTCACTCGCTCACTCATACACTCACTCGCTCGCTCACTCACACACAAACACTCACTCACTCACTCACACACAAACACTCACTCACTCGCTCACTCACAAACACACTCACTCGCTCACTCACTCACAAACACTCACTCACTCACAAACACTCACTCGCTCACTCACAAACACTCACTCACTCACACTCGCTCACTCACAAACTCACTCACTCACAAACTCACTCACTCACTCGCTCACAAACACACACTCACTCACTCACTCACTCACACACAAACACACTCATTCACACACACAAACACTCACTCGCTCACTCACACACACACACTCACTCGCTCACTCACACACAAACACTCACTCACTCACTCACTCACACACTCACTCATTCGCTCACTCACACAAACACTCACTCACTCACTCACTCACACACAAACACTCACTCACTCACTCGCTCACTCACAAACACTCACTCACTCGCTCACTCACTCACAAACACTCACTCGCTCACTCACACACAAACACTCACTCACTCACAAACACTCACTCACTCGCTCACTCACAAACACTCGCTCGCTCACTCACTCACACTCACTCACTCACAAACACTCACTCACTCACAAACACTCACTCACTCGCTCACTCACAAACACACTCACTCACTCACTCACTCACTCACAAACACTCACTCACTCGCTCACTCACAAACACACTCACTCACTCACTCTCTCACTCACTCACAAACACTCACTCGCTCACTCACAAACACTCGCTTGCTCACAAACACTCGCTCGCTCGCTCACTCACAAACACTCGCTCGCTCACTCACAAACACTCACTCACTCGCTCACTCACAAACACTCACTCACTCGCTCACTCACAAACACTCGCTCGCTCACTCACTCACTCACAAACACTCACTCACTCACAAACACTCACTTACTCGCTCACTCACAAACACTCACTCACTCACTCTCTCACTCACTCACAAACACTCACTCACTCACTCACTCACAAACACTCACTCACTCGCTCACTCACAAACACTCACTCACTCACTCTCACTCACACACAAACACTCGCTCACTCACACACAAACACTCACTCACTCACTCGCTCACACACAAACACTCACTCACTCGCTCACTCACACACAAACACTCGCTCACTCACACACACTCACTCACAAACACACTCGCTCACTCACTCACTCACTCACTCGCTCGCTCGCTCGCTCACTCACAAACACTCACTCACTCACTCACTCACACACAAACACTCACACACAAACACTCACTCGCTCACTCACTCACACTCACTCGCTCACTCACACACAAACACTCACTCGCTCACTCACAAACACTCACTCGCTCACTCATTCACAAACACTCACTCACTCGCTCATTCACACACAAACACTCACTCGCTCACTCACTCGCTCACTCACAAACACTCGCTCACTCACAAACACTCACTCGCTCACTCACACACTCACTCGCTCATTCACAAACACTCACTCACTCACTCACAAACACTCACTCACTCACACTCACTCGCTCACACTCATTCACACTCGCTCACTGACTCGCTCACACACAAACACTCACACACACACACTCATTCACACTCGCTTGCTCACTCGCTCACTCATTCACACTCGCTCGCTCACTCATTCACACTCACTCGCTCACTCACTCACATACACACACTCATTCACACTCGCTCACTCACTCACTCACACACACTCGCTCACACACTCGCTCGCTCACTCATTCACACTCACTCACTCACACTCACTCGCTCACTCACACACAAACACTCACTCGCTCATTCACAAACACTCACTCACTCACTCACACACAAACACTCACTCGCTCACTCGCTCGCTCGCTCACTCACTCACAAACACTCACTCACTCACAAACACTCACTCGCTCACTCACACACTCACTCGCTTACTCACAAACTCGCTCACAAACACTCACTCACACACAAACACTCGCTCACTCACATACAAACACTCACACACACACACACTCATTCACACTCGCTCACTCACACTCACTCACACACACTCACTCACTCGCTCACACACAAACACTCACTCACACACACACTCATTCACACTCGCTTGCTCACTCATTCACACTCGCTCGCTCACTCATTCACACTCACTCGCTCACTCACTCACTCACTCACACACACACACTCATTCACACTCGCTCGCTCACTCACTCACTCACACACTCGCTCGCTCACTCACTCACTCACTCACACACTCGCTCGCTCACTCATTCACACTCACTCACTCACACACTCGCTCACTCACACACTCGCTCAATCACACACTCACTCACTCGCTCACTCACAAACACTCACACACTCGCTCGCTCATTCATTCACACTCACTCACTCACTCACACACTCGCTCACTCACTCACACACTCGCTCACTCACTCACACACTCACTCACTCGCTCACTCACAAACACTCACACACTCACTCACTCACAAACACTCACTCACTCACTCGCTCACACAGCTTCAGTCTTCTGTCCTGTGTGTCTCTCTCAGGTCCTGCTGGAGGCCCGTAAACTGCTGATAAGCAGCATCTCTCTGAGCTCACACACCTGTCTGACGCTCAGCCAGAGAAAACAGGTACTCTCACACACACATACACACACACACGCACACACACACACATGCTCACACGTGAAGGTATAGAGATGAGTGTGCCTTATAATGGGAGTCAATGGGTATATATTTTTTGAAAGTCCATCAAAGTGCATCCATGCTCGAAGCGGCTCTGGCGGGTTAATAAAGGCCTTCTGAAGTGAAGCGACGCGTTCGTGTAAGAAAAATATCTATATTTAAAACTTTATTGACTAAAATAACTCTTCTGGCAGTGTCTAGGAGCAGCTCCTCCATCAGATCCGATCCGGCTGATCACAGTAAACCTCGGGATAAACAAAGACTAACATTAGCCTAGATAACACTCTTCTTATAATGTAGCGAGTAGGGATGGGCATTTTTCAGAAATATTGCATTCGAATATTCGGGCTCATAAATATTTAAATGACGTTTAACGAGAAAGACGTTTATTTTTAAACAAAGTTTTTTTTTTCTGCCAGCCCAGAAAAGTTAGTACAGACATTGTTAATAAAGTGACTACAGTGGCTCAACCTTAAGTTTATCAAGTGACGAAATACTTTTTGTGCGCAAAAAAAACAAAAATAACGACTTTTGGTATTCCTTCACGAGATCACCACGACACATGCGTGAGAACTGAGAAGATGACGCTCACGGTCATGTGATGGAAAAGTGTGAAAGGTAAGCCATTCATTTAGCGGCATTGGTAAGGCACTTTTACGTTCTCTTGTTGGTTTCTCTACCAGTGGCGGTTCTAGGATTTTTCTGTAACAGGGGCCATTAAGGGGCCACATGTTACATTCAGGGGCCAAATACAGGGTACATTCAAGCACACAAAATAATTTATTCAGTACGGTGCAAATACATTTCGGCAGTCATTCCTTTTTCAAACGCTCTAATAAAAAATTATGAGCCAGTAAAGTTCTTAATGATTTTTTTCATTTATTTATACTGTGCATAAAGGACACAATGCACTTCTTTCTGAATTCCACCTTTCAAGTTTCATAATCATGTCGTCGCTTATAAACAGTAAATTATTGTTAATTGTTTGGGGGTGGAATTGCATCTGTGATCGTTGTGAAGAATTCTCCGGTTGCTCTTCTCGTCGATGATTGATGGGTGGGAATATCTAGGCACCTCACGATTCGATTCGATTACGATTCAGAGGGTAACAACTTCTTTTTTTTACTTTTTTTTTTTTACTACTTGGTACTTTTAAAGCAAAGTATTTCTTCCAATACTTCCTATATTAATTTTATTAATAAAACAAATGGAAGTGATTTGGCAAGTCAACTGTAAGGTTACATTTGCCAGCATTTGTCCCAACATTGCAAAGAACCAACAGGAAAATAAATGTGTGCCAGTACTAGCAGCGTACTTGTAGTAAATTAATACAAACTTCAGCATATTCTGAATCTCTGGCATTTAATAATAGACTTCTATCCCACATCCTCCTGTTATTTCCAATGAGCATAATCCTTCAGACAAAAAAAAAAACATTTTGCTGTAGCAAATTCACAAACAGTTTTCGTTCAAAAATATAGAATTATGTACCAGCAGCTCTCATATAATGCTTGTGGACTTATGCATATTCTGAATAATTAGTAACATACAAAGCCGCTCTTATTCACAACTAAAGAATAAAGAGTTATGACTTGAAATGTTTGCTGTATACCACAATCAAAAAAAGCTTATACAAAAAAAGTGAATGAACATCTGCAGAGAGCACAGTCAAAATGTAACTTTTTGTGACTGGCATTGCACATATTGCAGGGCAGTGTAACGTACGTATAACAGATCGGTTTACAGTATATTGATGTGAAAACTAAACAATACAGAAAGCAGCTCTCATACAAAAAATACTAAATAGGTAACAATGAAATTGCCAATTTTCCATACGTTAGCTTTTAACGAAGAGGGTGCTGTTCGAATTTGGTGCTCAGCCATCATGCGTCGGTTACATAGGTCTGTTATGTGCGCGACTCTGTTATGTGCACGCCACAGACTGTCCGCGCACTGCACGTCCGCTTTAGAGTTCCGCCTTTTGCGTTCCGTCAATATTACGTTATTAGGGAAAAAATATATAGGCTATATTTTTTTAGAAAATCGATTTTTGACATTTGTGAATCGATTCAGAATCGTCCACGTCCGCATCGCGATGCATCTAAGAATCGATTTTTTCTCCCACCCCTAGGAACGGGGGCCAATCAGGGGCCAATCAAATTTCAGCAGGGGCCAGGGCCCCTGTGGCCCCGCCTCTAGAACCGCCCCTGTTCTCTACATCCAGGAAGTGCACACTTTAGAGTAGTGGTTCTCAACGGGGGCGTTCAGAGAACAACGGGGGGCGTTGGAAGCAAGATTTTTGAAAGGGGGGCGTTCATGTGTTAATGGGGGGCGTTCACGAGTTTAAATATATCGCAATTTTTTGTTCATTTGCTTTTATTCATTTTAAGCATTTAGTAATTTAGTTGTAATAAACACTTTAAGTAGGCTATTTAAAAAGTGTTAGGACTATGTATTTGTTAAATTATGTTGTAAAACATATGCGCAGAGTGTGATATATTGTGTGTGCACGCGCGTCTATGCACGTGAAAGAATATGTCAGCAGCGCTCAAAAAAAACATTCGTCCAGCAGCCGCTCTCCTGACCGCAAATCCACCGTCAGTGTTGTAGATAGGCACTAGGCAGGTTTTTTTGTGTTCATCTCTATCGCATTACGACTGAAAGCCGTATCAATAATGTCAAAAATATGATGTGCAGTCAAGTTCGGGTATGTGTATGCTGTTTAAATGAGTGTTCTCACCGCGCTGATTCACGGAGTTTTGACGAGTTGTATTTTGACGATTTGATATTATTTCTTATTCAAAAGATTAGAATGCCTAACATTCTAAAATCTTCCAGTTTAATGCGACATGTACCCTAAGCTATGTATCGTTTATTTTTGCAGTCATAGACCAGCGCTCAAGCACTGACTAGAATCCAGCGCTGACAAGAATCAGCATTCACGAGCTCAGAAATGTGTTTCGCGCTGACAACAATCCGGTGGTGCCTAGAATCCAGCGCTGACTAAAAGCATGTAGCGGAGGAATGGAAAGTTGACAAGCCATTAAAAAGTATTGACATAAGAAACATTTATATTTTTTCAAATATTTTCAATAAATCATGTTCCCATAGCCTACACTCTGGCGACGAATTTTAAAATTAATTAAACTAAATTCTATTTATAAGGTAAAACTTTTACATTTTTAGGCAGTAACTAATTACAATCCCTGATGCCAAAATGTTTTCTTTGTAAGTAATTTACTGGTCAGGCATTATTGTTAACTGGCGAGAAGAAAATGACAATTTGATGGATAATTTAAATTCTGCAATCACATTTTGGTAATGTGTTTCCACCATCACATCTGAGCGGAAACGCTGCTTGCCTTGGGTAATTTCAAGATATAAAAATAATTAATAATACAATAATAATTTAGTTGTTCATGTTTTTATTCTTGTTAGAAGATTATTATTATTATTTTTTTTTTTTACTGATTATGAACACAAATTAATCACGACAAACCAAATTAATTGTAATTGTATTAATACCATTGATGAAAACAAGCTGATACCAAGGTATTTTAGGCCAAAAATCATGATTGTATTTATTTATTTTTCGAAAGTAAGGTTAATGTAAGTAGCTTCTTGCAATACTCTCCTAAATGCGTAATAAAACCTATAAGTGCAAACATTACCGCTTTAATGACCGTTTAATGACCGTCCTGTATTTTTCAGTGCATTTGTTTTACAATATATGGCTATTACTGTCATGGGATTAATATTGTAACTATTATTTTGTAGTAGTGTAATGTAGACAGACACAACTAAAAGAGGATTGAGTTTTTCTTTGTTTAATTTGCACACTGAATATGGGTTGGAGCTTTTAATTTGTAACTATCAAAGTGCACCAGATTAATGAATTTAACATTAAAATGCACAAAACTTTCTTACGGGGGGGCATGTCCCCGAACCCCCCTAGAAGGCCCGAGGTCCACCCACCACAGATTTACCAAAACTCCTGTGAGAAACACTGGTATTGCTACACCAATGGAGTTTATAGCTTTTTTTTTAATGAATCACTGTGGAGTATAGTTCAGTTGTATTAATAAAAGACAATTTTGCACTTATTTCATCTGTTAACTGTCACTCGTTCCTGCTCGCTCCTTAGTTTGGGGGTGGGGGGCGTTCAGGGACCTGGATATTGGATAGGGGGCGCTGGCCCAAAAAAGGTTGAGAACCACTGCTTTAGAGCCATTGTAAACACTACATCGAGCCCCATCTGTGTCATCTTCTCAGTTCTCACACACGTGTCTCGTGAACTCATGTCAGAGGCACACACTGAAGAAAATGAATATCAAAGAATGTTTAAACTATGTTTTACATCTGATATACACATTTAGATTAAATATGCCACTCTCATTAATAAAGTTAAGCACTTCAATTACATGAAATAATTACAGAGAAGTTACAGATTTTTTTTTATATTCTAATAAATAGAAATATTAGTAGTGGATGCGCTGCTTTTGAACACTTTTCCTGTGGCACGCTGTGTGTTAATGCTTGAACTACAGAGAGGATTGCTTATCATGATAATAGCAGATTGTCTGAGAAAATATTTTGTGCAAATAATGCACAATATATCTGTTTCCATTAAAAATATAAATCTATTAAAAATACTATTTGTCCAGTGGAAAAGATTGAGAAAAACTTTCTCTGAAATGTATTTTATACTATTTGATTTATTTACTCAAAACAAGGCGAGGGTCGGCTACTAAACGATTATCATCAATGTAATGTGACGCACATCCGTATCTCATATTTTCATAATGTCTTGTACCGTTAAACATGGTGTCACATGGATGAATATGCATATGCTAATGATATGCAGATGAGGATATAGTAAACGAGGTGTTGTGAGCTCATATGGTTATTTCGGGGAGGAGACGCGCGTTCAGTCTTCCTCTGACTGGGTTTATAAAGGGGATTCTGCGCAGGTTCTGGCGGACGCACAGGTTTATATTTTTGCTTTCGGGCGCAGGTACACTTTTAGTGAGGATCCTATGCAGTTTTATAAATGGTCTGCCTCAAAAACTTTTCCAATTGTCTATGAATTTTGTGGACACCACTTAGACAGCCAGCGATTGAGTGAGCATAGTCTACTGACTCTCTCATCACTCCTGCGGACAGGAAGGGGGCCAGAGCAAATTACAGTGCTTGACATCGTACTTGCGAGTTCACACACCTCTTTAATGTTATTTTTTGTGATCTCTGTCTGGCGTAGTCGAACATCATTAGTGCCGACATGAATAATGATCTTAGAGAATTTACGATTAGCATTAGCCAGCACTTTTAAATTTGCTTTGATGTCAGGCGCTCTGGCTCCCGGCAAACGTGACTATGGTGGCTGGTGTCTATATTTTCACGTTCCGTGTGATCGAATCACCAATAACTAGGGCACAATCAACAGGGTTCTCAGTGGGTGTTTCTCTGAGTGGGGAGAACCTGTTTGAAGTTATAATCGGAACGGAAGAGCGGTGTTTTGTCCCGCGACTATAGCGTCTCACCGTCACCCAGTTGTCCTGCTGCACGGGCTCTACTTCAGCCGGAACCGAACAGAGTTCACTATGCTAGTCGCATCCAAAGCAGTATCTAAAGCTCTAGCACTCTTACAATTAACCTCGATTAAAGTTTGGATGCGTGTCTCTAGTTCTGAAATCTTCTCCGCCAGCTTTACTATCTCCCTGCATTTATCACATGCGAAGCCCTCAGCGCTGACGGAGAAGGCTATGCTAAACATGTGACACTAACAGGAGAAGACATGACTCACCGTGTCTGTTGACTGATCCTACTCACCACAGCTGTTTGATGGACTGGTAAAAAGCGTGAGAGAGCACGTTAACAGGCTCAGGCTAACGGAAAACTAGCGTGCTGTGCTAGCGATAACAATTTAGATAAAAGCTAGCGATGTCAGATTAATGTGATAGGCAATATTAGACAATATCTGATATATGGTGATGAGTAACTTATGTTTAGCAATATTTAAAAAAAGGATGCGTGATGTTAAACGGTGAATCGATGCAGTTCTGAGTGTGTGTGTGTGTGTTTTCTCCCGCAGCTGTGCTCGGAGTACGAGGAACTGGACGCAGAGATCTCAGCGGCGCTCGCACACGTCACATGACCAACAGCAGCACAGGTGACGCCTTCAGGAGCACGTGACTGGCTGAGCGTAAGAATAAACCCTGATGAACTCTGACCTCTGTAGCGATCTCAGCAGAGACGTGACTCACACTCACTCCGTGTGATTGGATGTTCATCACCTGAGATTACAGGACGTTACAGTGAGCGCTGTGTTTGCTCAACACTACACCGACTCAAACTCACAGTTTGTTCAGCCAGCCTGTGTGTGTGTGTGTGTGTGTGTGTGTGTGCAGCCTCAGCCCAAAACTAGAGTGATCGCTTCCAGCAACATAAACACACCTAATATAGTTCACGTCAGGTGGTGCTTTGACTTCAGACCACACCAGATATGATGATGTCATGACCTCTCCACACCAGAAGTGATGTCATGATCTCTCCACAGCACTGGAGTGATGATGTCATGATCTCTCCACAGCACTGGAGTGATGATGTCATGACCTCTCCACACCAGA
>NC_139982.1:1452500-1457500 GCF_963993115.1 Abramis brama | reverse complement strand
CTCGATCAGGACGACCCTCGATCAGAGTTGTGCTTTCCTTCCTGCAAGATGGGTTGGAGAGAAGACGGTCTCCCTCCACCCTCAAAGTGTATGTTTCCGCACATCATGATGCAGTTGAAGGTAAGTCGTTGTGAAAGCATGACCTGATCGTTAGGTCACCCCCGTGGAAGTCAGACGTTGCGGAGCGTCTGACGCCAGGCCTAACACTCGCATGCATTGTGGAACCTGTGATAGGCTAGGTGGCCATATGTAGTGGTCCCTGCAGCAACCCCATATGCGTATTCCTCCACGATCAGCTCCTCTGTGGACGAGCCCGTGTGGGGTCAACACTGCGGTCAGGCCAGGAGACTCAAGCAGAGCGCTGGAAGGGCCGGCAGCAGCGTATTGGTGGATATTCCCCGTTCTGTATATGACATACGTAGAGAGTGACCGACCGAAGGGGAATGTCTCAGTTACGTATGGTCACCCTCATTCCCCGAAGGAGGGAACGGAGACGTACATTGGCTCGTTTAGTTACAGTCGAAGTAGATTGGTCTCTCAAGCGAGATCCCCGTTCTGTCGGATCATCTCTGACATACATCTCTCGTTTTTGTGTTTCTCGGGAATGGCTTGTGGATTTGAACAGCTGACGTTTGTGCCGTCTACCTCGTGGCCATGGCTGGACTGATCAGCGTTTCAATGTCTTTATTTTATTTCATTATGTTTTCCCCTAGAACCTTGTAATAAATATATAATTTGCAACCTTATCAATTTTGTGATCGCTGTTTTTGTTGCAGTAATGAGCCGAATTGGTGGAGGTGTTTATCTGACAAAATTATTTGGCAAAAAAATGTTTTCAGTGGTTCTCTCTTGTTTTTTTGCATGTATTCATAATATCTGTCCAAAATTATGTCAGCAATGTTTCATTGCGTTATGACAAATAAAACAACTGACTCCAAGCACAACTACGCAATATGCTTAAATCTTAAACACATATAGTTAAAAATGTGAATAAAGGGTGAATTTTTGGACATCACTTTGGGCCACGGCTGTAGATGTGTTTTGTCACTACTTTAGAGGAAACCCCCGTTGGTTTCCATGCAATCTGACAGAAATCAACGCTCAATCAAAACAGCAAAGAGTGAAATACACGAGAACATATGAAAGACGTTTACAGACTTCCGAAGCATCCCAGATGATGCACTGTTTCTTTATCTAGTTTCACAGCCAAGAAATCTGGGAATGGATGTTGTTAGTTTGAAAAGAAGTGGCACATTTTACCCTCATAAGGGTTTGAGAAGCAGACATAAAAAGGCAGAAGTAGTAGAAGAAATAACATTAGATACTATTTATACATTCACCTCACTGTGCAAAAAGTCACTACAAGCTCATTTTGAACATAAGTGGGTCAAATTGACCCCTAACCCAATGAAAATAGATGGGAATGATTCACTTTCTCACAGATTTTATCGTTTTAGTCTGTCAAGCTACAGTAGAGGTTCATGTGTTTACATTAATATTTAGTGTTTTTCATAAATGTCCATTTTTGGCAGTTGCATGGAAAAGAAGATCGGCCTATTTGACCTGCAACAGATGAGTTTGAACACAACAGGAGGGTTAATGAGCAACAGCTCCCTTCAGCTCTTCACACACACCCTGTCAGCGGCGTCACCTGTGTGTGTGTGAGTTTGACGGCCTCACCTGTGTGTATGAGCTTGACGTGTCTCTGCAGGTATCTGTCGATCATGAAGACCTTGTTGCAGCCGGGATGTGGACAGGGTCTCTCCCGCACCTCCTCGTGATGCTCCTTGATGTGCTTCTGCAGTGACACACACACACACACACACACACACACACACACACGCAGTGAGTGGAGCTCATGGCAGCAGTGGGCATGTGCTTCAGGAGAGATCAGCACCTTCATGCCGTCGGCTCCTCGGTACACCGCTGTGCAGCCCTGATGAGGACACTTGTAGATGGTGGGCAGCTCCTCTCTGCAGGAAACACATCGCCCTGAAGATGAGTCTACAGAAGCACTTCACACACACTCCTCACCACAGCCTCACCCTGACAGTACTCAACACACTCATCTCTCGCACGAGCGCCTGACTGCTGAGAAACCGCATCTCTGCGCTCTCGTTTCCGGGAGAATCACACCCGTTTATTTTGCGGTGCATTAATGACAAAAGCATTTTGAGCGCTCTGTCTACAGAACGGCGGACCCCAGAGAGCTGTGTGATGATGCCACCTTACCGCTCCGCCTTGATGCTGTTCTTCCAGCCAGGCTTCGGTCCAGGCTTCCGTCTGGCTTTGGGCTCCAGTGTCTTGGTCTCTTTCCTCTTTGAAGAACTGATACAATTGAAAGAATGAGAGACATTTCAGTTCTCCCTGATTAATCTGCTGAAGTGAGTTTCCCTCAGTCTACATGTCAGTTAGATGTCGTATCCGGAGCACATCATCATGTGACTGGTGTATTGAGCTATTTTGGCAGCAGGGCCTCATTTATAACCGTTGCGTCACACAAAACCGGCCCTGAAAGAGCCGAACGCCACTCCACACGCATACGCTGTGATCTATTAAAAACACACTTGTCAGGAGAATGTGCATCTGTAAAGCCCCTTTCACACAGCGCGATGATCCCGGCAAATTGCCAGAGCGCCTTCTGTGTGAACGCAAACTCGACCCGGGATTGATGGTGGGTTGGGGACCGAGTAACATTGCGGTGTTCAGTCCCGGAACGTGCGCTGTGTGAACAAAAGCCGTAATAATGCTGTGTTGTAGTGATGACGCTGAAGCCGGGATCGTTCGCCAGCTGTGAAACGGTACGTAATGCGCAAGTTTATGATCGAATCAGAGAAAGAAATGCACAAGCGTGAGAGAGAAATCTCCAGAGAGAGATCGCAGCTCATAAGCAAACTGAAGACGCTGCTGAAACATTACAAGTCACATCGATGTCACGTGTCTTTACAGGATTTTTACGGGTTGTGTGTGAACGCACTCTCTGATTCCGGAAAATCACTGGCAGTGTGAATGAACCAACATCAAACGAACCCGGGTCACTTTATCCGTGTATTTCTCTGTGTGAGAGGGGCTTAAGTAACTCTGATCTGCGTACGAACATTAGAGACGGAGCAGTTTAACCACACCGATGGAGATCTGCGGGACTGATGAAGGAGAGTCCTAATCATAAATACTGTGCATGTTCACAATAACAGTTTAAATGCATAAAAGAATGATTTAAACTATGTTTTACATCTGATATACACATTTAGATTAAATATGCCACTCTCATTAATAAAGTTAAGCACTTCAATTACATGAAATAATTACAGAGAAGTTACAGATTTTTGTTTATATTCTAATATCAGTAGTGGATGCGCTGCTTCTGAACACTTCCTGCGGCACGCTGTGTGTTAATGCTTGCTCAGCGCGTGATAATAGCAGGATATTACTGTGGTCTGAGGAAATATTTTCACGCAAATAATGATCAATAATGCACAATAAGGGCTTTCTGTTTCCATTAAAAGTATAAATCTATTAAAAATACTATTTGTCCAGTGGAAAAGATTGAGAAAAACTTTCTCTGAAATGTATTTTATACTATTTGATTTATTTACTCAAAAACAAGGCGAGGGTCGGCTACTAAACGATTATCATCAATGTAATGTGACGCACATCTGTATCTCATTTGCATAATGTCTTGTACCGTTAAACATGGGATCACGTGGATGAACATGCATATGCTAATGATATGCAGATGAGGATATAGTAAACGAGGCGTTGTGAGCTCATATGGTTATTTCGGGGTGGAGATGCGCGTTCAGTCTTCCTCTGACTGGGTTTATAAAGGGGATTCTGCGCAGGTTCTGGCGGACGCACGGGTTTAGAGAGGATCCTACGCACAGCTTTATAAAGGAGAGCCCAGAACTCTAGATGGATCTGAGCTGGTGTGTGTGCTACCGTTTGTCAGGGTTCAGATCCGAGCTGTCTTCAGACGAGCCGCTCTTCCTCCTGTCGTCACACTCCTCATCACTCAACATGTTCCTGAACACACAATCCCAGGCTTCACTAACAGATCTCCGGGGTTTCTGGGCTGTTGAGGTGCACGTGTTTACCTGTCCGAGAGCTCACTGTCCACATCATCTCTGTCCTCGAGCAGCGGAGCCACAGAAGGGGCCGTCTCCTCACCGGCGTCTGGAACAGCAGACACACACACCTTACACACACAATACAGTGTCTTTTACACAGTCTGTCTCTATGCAAACTCACAGGCACTTGGAAGGAGCTGTATATATTGCTTATATCATCTTGTAATATTGTTTGTTAATGCATATGATGTTTGTCACCCATGTAGAAGAGGAGGGAAGGAATGTTTTCTTTTGATTGGGAAAAAGAGAACTGCACACAAGCATGCGAGTTCGTGATCGGCAATGGCAATAGGTTATATTTATTTGACCAGTAACAATTCATGTAAATGTAGAAATGTAATATCAGTGTGGTGTGCCACAGGGCTCAGTGCTGGGTCCTCTGCTTTTGTCCGAGTAAAAGTTTCCTGATAATGTCTCCCGAAGGATTTGTTTTCATTGTTAAAACAGTTATTAGTTGGACAGATCGTGAAACTGAATTGCTTCTCCTGATCCGGGTAGAAGAACAAAATGGTGTTCAAAGGTGATTTCTGATTATTGACATCAGAGTTCTCTGGTATTTTGTGAACTCGGCAAACTATCATAGGAACTATATTAAAATTAAAGGCATCCACGGTGAATTAAGATAGCACTTCTGTCCCCCGGAAACGAACCCGGTGGGGTTTTTTTGTAATATGATTTAAAATAAAAAAAACGTGTAAAATGTTTTAAATAACACTATTATTAATTACTGTTCACTGTAGAAATTAATTCTGTCATGACAGGTCATTCTCTCGTGAGATTGGTATGGTAATGGAGATTGGCAATGCTAATGTATTTGATCTGCTACTGCCAGTACATTCACACACATTGCTGTGAGCATGTAGGACATGCTGC
>NC_139982.1:1327500-1447500 GCF_963993115.1 Abramis brama | reverse complement strand
TGTGAGAGAGCAGAGGTCAAAGGTCAGGGCATTATCAGACCGAAACAGGCGACAGAAGCCCGTGCTCATCCTGCCTGTGAGAGAGCAGAGGTCAAAGGTCAGGGCATTATCAGACCAACACAAGCGACAGAAGCCCGTGCTCATCCTGCCTGTGAGAGAGCAGAGGTCAAAGGTCAGGGCATTATCAGACCGAAACAGGCGACAGAAGCCCGTGCTCATCCTGCCTGTGAGAGAGCAGAGGTCAAAGGTCAGGGCATTATCAGACCGAAACAGGCGACAGAAGCCCGTGCTCATCCTGCCTGTGAGAGAGCAGAGGTCAAAGGTCAGCACATTATCAGACCAACACAAGCGACAGAAGCCCGTGCTCATCCTGCCTGTGAGAGAGCAGAGGTCAAAGGTCAGGGCATTATCAGACCAACACAAGCGACAGAAGCCCGTGCTCATCCTGCCTGTGAGAGAGCAGAGGTCAAAGGTCAGGGCATTATCAGACCGAAACAGGCGACAGAAGCCCGTGCTCATCCTGCCTGTGAGAGAGCAGAGGTCAAAGGTCAGGGCATTATCAGACCGAAACAGGCGACAGAAGCCCGTGCTCATCCTGCCTGTGAGAGAGCAGAGGTCAAAGGTCAGCACATTATCAGACCAACACAAGCGACAGAAGCCCGTGCTCATCCTGCCTGTGAGAGAGCAGAGGTCAAAGGTCAGGGCATTATCAGACCAACACAAGCGACAGAAGCCCGTGCTCATCCTGCCTGTGAGAGAGCAGAGGTCAAAGGTCAGGGCATTATCAGACCGAAACAGGCGACAGAAGCCCGTGCTCATCCTGCCTGTGAGAGAGCAGAGGTCAAAGGTCAGCACATTATCAGACCAACACAAGCGACAGAAGCCCGTGCTCATCCTGCCTGTGAGAGAGCAGAGGTCAAAGGTCACAGGATGACACAGGAGCCTGTGAAAGGACAGAGGTCAAAGGTCAGGGCATTATCAGACCAACACAAGCGACAGAAGCCCGTGCTCATCCTGCCTGTGAGAGAGCAGAGGTCAAAGGTCAGGGCATTATCAGACCGAAACAGGCGACAGAAGCCCGTGCTCATCCTGCCTGTGAAAGAGCAGAGGTCAAAGGTCAGGGCATTATCAGACCAACACAAGCGACAGAAGCCCGTGCTCATCCTGCCTGTGAGAGAGCAGAGGTCAAAGGTCAGGGCATTATCAGACCAACACAAGCGACAGAAGCCCGTGCTCATCCTGCCTGTGAAAGAGCAGAGGTCAAAGGTCAGGGCATTATCAGACCAACACAAGCGACAGAAGCCCGTGCTCATCCTGCCTGTGAGAGAGCAGAGGTCAAAGGTCAGGGCATTATCAGACCAACACAAGCGACAGAAGCCCGTGCTCATCCTGCCTGTGAGGGAGCAGAGGTCAAAGGTCAGGGCATTATCAGACCGACACAGGCGACAGAAGCCCGTGCTCATCCTGCCTGTGAGAGAGCAGAGGTCAAAGGTCAGGGCATTATCAGACCAACACAAGCGACAGAAGCCCGTGCTCATCCTGCCTGTGAGGGAGCAGAGGTCAAAGGTCAGGGCATTATCAGACCGACACAGGCGACAGAAGCCCGTGCTCATCCTGCCTGTGAGAGAGCAGAGGTCAAAGGTCAGGGCATTATCAGACCAACACAAGCGACAGAAGCCCGTGCTCATCCTGCCTGTGAGAGAGCAGAGGTCAAAGGTCAGGGCATTATCAGACCAGCACAAGCGACAGAAGCCCGTGCTCATCCTGCCTGTGAGAGAGCAGAGGTCAAAGGTCAGCACATTATCAGAACGAAACAGGCGACAGAAGCCCGTGCTCATCCTGCATGTGAGAGAGCAGAGGTCAAAGGTCACAGGATGACACAGGAGCCTGTGAAAGGACAGAGGTCAAAGGTCATCAGAGGACACGAAGCGCTAACTCTCAGTTTAATGAAAACATTCTTGTTGGAGGTTAAATGTAAACTGAAATACATGTTACCAGGTGGAGAATATATTACACGTTAAGCATTTTCCTCCCATAGAAAACCTTTATAAGAACGCTTAATGCAGATTAGAATGTCTCCTTATTATGTCGAAATAACGACTTATTATGTTGAAATAACAGATATTATGTCAAAATAACAACTTATGTCGAAATAACGACTTATTATGTTGAAATAACAAGTTAAGTTTTCTTTTTCTTCTCTTCCCCATGCGGTTCAGGGCTTCCATACAATACAGACATACAGCCTGGATATGATGCTTCCAGAAGCTATTTGTGGGGGTGCTATCGGGGTGCTCATGCTGATATGAGGATGAGGATGACGCATAGCAGGGGCTGTAATGAGTGTGTTATTCATGGGAATGGGTTCTGATGTCTGGTTAGGGTCATTCTGTCACACAGACCTGGCAACCCGGAGACTACGAGACAGTCACTAAACATGCTATAGTTTAAACCCAAGCTCCTAAAACCTGTCAGAATGAATGAATAAATGAGCAGTTATCATCATCATCATCATCATCATCACCTTCATCAGTCTTCGCGCGTTTACTCGCTCTGCTCCTCCTCTTCATCATCTTCACTCATCAATACTTCATCAATATCGGATCTGATTATGAGTCGCACACGTCAATCATCTCATCGGCGGTTCACCGCGCGCGCTCTGCAAGCGGGACTTATGAACAATCTTCCTCAATAAATATCATTTATAAGCGCATACATATGATATGATATGATCAAATATTTCATGAAAACACGACGGTGCAGGACACGACCGGAAGCGCTCTGCTGTCTGTCAACAGGAGTAGCGGATGTGACGTCACCGAGTCAGAACAGCGCCACAGCACCGCTCACGGCCGGGTGTTTTCTTTTACTATTCTTTATATTTCTTTATATTTTTATACCAACTACACGTTGATATTTTTGTATTATTTTCTTAATACTTATTGTCACACTGTAAACTGAATGTTCAAATAAAGCATATATTTAAAAAAAAACAACAAAAAAAACGCTTGCGGCCGCTAAGAGAACTCCGCTATTAATCCAAAACATAAACAATCTCACTAATAATATTAATCATTTAATTTAGTTTTTATATTTTCAGTTTAAATTTGTGTTTAGTATGTGCTTTTGTCATGATATTGTTATAAGTTTTATAAGTTTTTTTATATATATATATTTCTATTCACCTTTAATTTCAGTTTTAATCATTATAGTTCTTGATATATATTGTATTCTCTTTCCAATAATAAAAAAACTGTATTTAAATGTATGTTGGCAAAAAATAAAATTAATAATATAGTATTATTTCCTTTTATTTGAGGGAATATTAGTAAAACCAAATCTACTTACTAAAAGTAATTTACGTATAAATTTACGTATAAATCTACTTACGATTTATAATATAAATCTATTATAAATCTAGTCAACGTGTCCTAACATTGAGAGCAGTGTGAAAATAAGTGTATCGCTATCTCACTTTGCTTTGACTCAACAAACCTCAACACTTCCCCACACCCACGGGAAGTGCGCGCAGTCTCGCGAGACTCGGAAGTGGAGCTGAGATGAGTGTGATTCCGCTGAGAGCTGCTTACTCGAGCGTGTGACGCTTCTCTAGCGCGATGCGAGGAATTCAAGCCCAGTAATCAGCATGAATCAGAAGTAAACGCGTCTAAATCTCCGACAGGATCAGTAATGGAGGTCAACTCGAGCGGCGCGTCTCCTAAAGAGGAGGGCGAGCTGGAGGACGGAGAAATCTTCGACGACGAGCCACAGAGGCAGAACGCGAGGCCTCCGCGACGCGCCTGGCCCAACCGGCCCGCGATGAACAAGAGAGCGCGTTTACCGGGACCGGGGCTCAACAATAACGCCCCGCTGCCGCTGAGAGCCGCGCACCCGCCCTTCCCCTTCGACGCGACGCCGCGGTCCGGCTTCTGGGAGCGCAGTCACGGCGCGTTGGGCCGCTTCAGGTACCGCGACTGGACCCGCGACTGGACGGAGACCCGCGGCTGCAGGATCGAGTCTCCCGGGCGGAAGCGTATCCTTACATCAGCCGCAACACTCGAGCTGAACCGCCGCGGTAACACTGTGGGAGAATATCACGGTTCATGGTATAACCGCGGTATGATATATTAGGTTACGCTTTATTTTTAAGGTGTCATTGTTACAGTGTAATTATAAATGTAAGTACTGAGTAATATTAAGCAACTACGTGTACTTTTACTATAGGGTTAGGGTTTGGTTGAGGGTTAGTTGCTTGTAATGATGCATAATTCACTGTTATTACTATGGTAAGTACATGTATCATATGTAACAAGGACACTGTAAAATAAAGTGTTACCAAATATTATAATCTGGTTCCACAATAATGTGCTGTCATGATGTGACTGCTGTATTTACGTCAATTGTTTACACTTTTATATCACAATGTCTCTCACCAATCTTGTGCTTTAATAGTCCAGTCGTTTTAAGCCAAAATGGGGGTCAACCTTGAACAAATTGCAACAGAAGCAAACTCAATATTGTGTATCCTCAATATGTCCTGAGTAAGGAAAGAAAAGTCCAGAAGAATCCCATTAGGGGAAAGTTTCGAAAAAGGCCCAAATAAGTACTTCTTCCTGCCTCTGTGTTAATGCTCATGGATGGCCTAAATGGGTTCATTCAGACCTTAACATCAAGTATTTTACTGTTATTTGTAAGATTCAACAAGACATGTTCACCTGGCTAGACCCAATGTTTAGATCTGTTGTGGTATTTATGCAAATTAGCACATACGTAATTAGATTATGCACCGTTTGTCGCAGTGGTGTAGTCTAGTTTTTTGTAGTGAGTATACTGTAATATACCCCCCCCCCCCCCCCCCTCACCCATCCCAGACCGTCACCCCATAAGCACCACCACACTCACTAATGCATAAAGTATGCATCGACATGTAATTGAGAGCATTATGAAATATTAGGTGTTATCAACATGTCAATTTATTATAAGCAACACAAGACTTTAACAGCCATTTACAGCTGGGGAGACTGGACTGATTTTATACTGTTTAGTGTTAATCACCATCTAACTCAGCCAGTTAAGAGCTACATTTAGCCTTAGATGTTATATGAATATGGTCCCTGAAGCACAGGTTTTATCAGTTTACAATAAAATAATAAAAAAATGAAACATTATAGGCACAAATACAAATTTACTTTTAGAAATGGTGTTTTTGAAAAAAAAAAAGGTGTTATTGTTTTGGCAAGTTTAGGCTACTCTTTAAATTAAAACATGTATGAAAACTTGTGTGATATTCCCTTAAAATAACGTTTTAATAGATTTTATTATTATTATTATTATTATTTTAAAATTCATTTTTACTTCTTTTTAATTTCTTTGAGTTAGACCGAACTTTTATTTTGGTGGGTTGTAGACATTTGAGTTTCTGTGTGTTTTAATAAACTATTATTATTATTATTATTAGGCCTACTTGAAGTAAACTCTACTGTGCAATAGTAATATATTTCTGTTATAATTTCTTCAAGTTATACCGAACTTTCATTTTGACAGGTTGTCGTAAAGACATTACAGTTTCTATGTGTTTGTATATGAAACGAATGAATGACTTTTATCAAATGAAATGGTGAAATTCTCGTGAAGTGACTCTCATAGCAGCTCTGCGATGAAGTGCACATGTAGTAGCTCATGTCTCAATACAGTGAAACGCTGAAAACACCACGAGCGTGATCACGCGTGCTTCAGTGTGTGTGTTTGTGTGTGTGTGTGGTGGAGCACACATTGAGCGCTCATTCATTCCCAGAGACGCGTAGAACAATTGCAGTCTCTTTTAACTTTAATATTCACAGACACTAGTCCATATCGAGATTTGATTCATTGTACAGCCCTACTTTTGATTTATTCATTCAAAAATAGCCAAATTCGGTGACGTTCTGCTTAGCAAGCTCCATTTGTGACTGGATTCCGCGATTCGGTGTCGCTTCGCAAACACAGACGGGGTGAATTTATGAATGAAAGTGAAAGTTCTGACACAAAACGAAGTTGTTACGCATCCTCACGATTTTTTAAGTGGGTATACGGAAATCCTTGGCCTTTTCTAGTGGGTATACGGCGTATACCTGCGTATCACGTAGACTACACCACTGGTTTGTCCATGTTAACAAACAATTTCAAAAAACTTGTAATACATTTTTTGTTTGTCTTGATGTAAGTAATCAACTCAGTACTTTTCATGGTGATATCTAAAGGTTAAAAATGTTACCCTATTCACGTGAGAAAAGAATGAATAGGCTATATTTGGGTGTTTTTCTAAACTTTCTCCTAATGGGATTCTCCTGGGCTTTTTTTTCCTTACTCAGGACATATTGAGGATACAAAATCAGTTGAGTTTGATTCTGTTGCAATTTGTTCAACCTTCTTTCATAAAATGACTGGACTAAAAGTCGAGCCAGTTGATTCTGCTACTGTAACTTTAAGACTTCGGTATGTAGATGTGGTATTTTATGATTGGCTAACCTCTGTGCATGGCGAATGTGATTGTATGTTTATGATAGGGCTGCACAATTAACCGAATTTGTATTCGCGATTACAATTGTGGATGCCACAACAATTATGTAATCGTTTAAAGGTGCAATTACAAAAAAAGTTAACTTACATTATTCTGTGTACTTAAGATGTGTTATCTTTCCTTCTACAGCTTATCTTAAGGGATTTTCCCCTATTGTTTTAATTTTAGTTTTAGTATAACATTATAATACCATGTATATATTTATTTGGTTTGGCTTCTTTAAATATATATTAGGGCTGTGAAATGATTCATCACGATTAATCGCATCCAAAATAAAAGTTTGTGTTTACATAATATATGTGTGTGTACTGTGTATAATTATTTTGTATATATAAATACACACACATGCATGTCTATATTTAAGAAAAATGTGTTTACAAAATATTTCTATTTATATATATAATAAAAAATATATATATTTTTTTTTAAATGTATACATGCATGTGTGTGTTTTTATTTATATAAAATAATTATACACAGTACACACACATATTATGTAAACAAACTTTTATTTTGGATGCGATTAATCCTTTCACAGCCTTAAAAAAAAAATATATATATATATATATGGTGCAGCCCTAGTGTGAGAGTGTGAGGGGTCAGGGCCGGTGAGTGTGTGTGAGGGGTCGGAGCCGGTGAGTGTGTGTGAGGGGTCGGAGCCGGTGAGTGTGTGAGGGATTGTCCAGTGTGTGTGTTGCTTCTTGACGGTTGTGTCTCAGAGAAGCCGGCTGGCAGGAATCAGGCGCGGAGGATGGGGAACAGCTTCCCGAAAGCCCCGGCCGTGGACGAGAGCTTCGAGGCGCTGCTCCTGAAGTACAAGCAGATCCAGCTGGAGCTCGAGGTGATCCGCAAGGAGGAGCGCATGGCCCTGAAGGAGGACGAGGAGCCGGAGCCCGCCGCGGCCCCGCCGGAGGAGAAGAAAGCGTTGGAGGAGAAGAAAGCGTTTCAGGCCTTCAACCTCAAGCCTCTCAGACAGAAGCTGCTGACGCCGGCCGAGAGAGACGCGCTCAACACCGTCAGACCCGAGAGAGAGACTCTGAACACTGAGAGAGACACACTCAAACCCGAGAGAGATGCGCTGACCACCAGCAGACCCGAGAGAGACACACTCAACACCGCCAGACCCGAGCCGAGGCCCGACGCCGACCAGCAGAAGGACGTACAGGATCACGGTATCTACAGTTCTCGGTTACGCTGCAGAATCCCACGCGCTCCTCGATTACAGAGAGAGCGTTTAGGCCACGCCCACAGCGGGGGGGTAACAATCCCACCGTCTCCGTTGAGTGTGTATTGAGTGAAGCTGCCTCCTCCTCGTCATTTATGACTTATAACAAACACAAAACACCGTCTTAAAGCTGCTGTGTGACCAGGAGAACAGCAAACAAGCTAAACAACCCAGAAATACGTTCTTAGAAGCTGTCGTATTACTCTGAGAACTAACGTACGCACACTGGAGGCGACAGGATAGCTTAGAGAAATATAATATATAAAACTGATATTTGACTTACTAGTGACTAAACGTTCACTGCACACGTAGTGTATTTTTAGTGCATACTGAGTGTCAGGATCCCACAACTTCCCCATTCGTTCCAGCCCGTCTCCACTTCTGTGTCCTCAAACACTCGTTTTGTGGGGTCGCCAGCTTATAAAACCGTATTTCTGGGTTGTTTAGCTTGTTTGCTGTTCTCCTGGCCACACAGCAGCTTTTAGACAGGGTTTTGTGTTTGTTATAAGTCATAAATGACGAGGAGGAGGCAGCTTCACTCAATACACACTCAACGGAGACGGTGGGATTGTCCCCCCCGCTGTGGGCGTTATTATTAAGTCGGCTTGAGAGAGACAACTTACTGAAATCCTATTTAAACAATATTCTTCTGAGCAGAAAAAATTCTATATGTATCTCCTCCTAGAGCTTTAACTCTATATACTTCAAGCTCAGCTCAGACACTCAGACTGTTCTGACTTGAGTTGCTTTATCTTTTCAGACTGATCGGACTTACGGTTTTCCTAAAAATGACGATCAAAACTCGGAAAAACTCCCATTGACTTAACATTGCAGAATTTTCAAACTCACCAACTGTCAAAAATTCTAATCTAAACACCTTGAAGACTAAACCAAACTGCCGTTGAGACTCATTTAAACTAATAAACTCTAAACTCATACACTTATAAACTAATTAACTTATAAATTCATAGACTTATGAACTCTTAAACTCATAAATTAATCAACTCTGAACTCTTAAACTCATTTGAACGTATAAACTCTAAATTCAAAAACGTGTACTCTATAAACTCATCAATTTATGCACTCTAAACTCAAACTCTGAGTGTGTGTGTGTGAGTGAGAGAGAGTGTGTGTCTGTGTGTGTGAGAGTTAGTGAGCGTGTGTGTGTTAGTGAGCATATCTGCGCGTGTGTGTGTGAGAGTTAGTGAGCGTGTGTGTGTGTGGGAGAGTGTGTGCGCTTGTGTGAGTGTCAGAGTTAGTGAGCGTGTCTTTTCGTGTGTGTGAGTTAGTGAGCGTGTCTGTGCGTGCGTGTGAGTGAGTGTGTGCTTGTGTGAGTGTATGTGCGTGAGTGTGTGTGAGTTAAACTCATCTATCTATCTACTACTTTAAACTTCAAACTAATTTAAACTTCAAACTACTTCAAACTTTCTGGTCCGGCTTTCTCAAGTCAACTTAAAGTTTGTCTCTACAAACTTTTTAATCTAGTTATTATTGTTATTATTATTATTATTATTATATTGAGGTATGGAACCAGTGGCATCTTTAGTTGTGTTTTCTCCCAGCTGTGAAGGACGAGGAGAGTGAACCAGACCTCAACATCTCACCAGTGCCTGACGAGACTGCAGTCGGCCCAGCCAAGGTACACACACACACACACACACACACATGGGCGTCGGAAGAAAAAAAAAAGTGGGTGGGTCCTCCCCCAGAAAAATGTTACTGGAGTAAATACCATTTCATGTAGGCTATTCTGGTGCCTTTTAATTAAAACAAGTAAACAAAACTCCACTTCACGTCGGGCGGTTCTTTGCCTCCAAGTCGTGCATTAAATGCACAGCTATCCGTGGATTATCCCGCTAATACCATGGTCATCTGCCAGCAATGACAATTTAAAGCTGTTATTGATGTTTGCAACGCAATATTTGACTGGAAAGGTACAACGGGCGGTTACTTTCGTCAGTTGCGGCTCGTTGAGAAATATAATGTAGCGATTCAGCGGAAATGGAGTTTAATTTATTAGGGAATTCCCTAATAATTGGATTTGACTGACAGCGCTATGAAAAGACAAATGCGCTGAATCAGAGACGGTAAAAGTAAGTGGGTCCAATATCATTGGTCTTAAAAAGTGGGTGGGTCTTGTCCCACCCATATACAATGGTTCCGACGCCCATGCACACACACACACACACGCACACACACACACCTGAAACTCGCTGGACACTGACCTCACACACAGGAACGCCACTCACAGAGCAGAGTAGAGATTCAGTGAGTCGTGTTTGGCTGTGGTGTTGAAATGAAGGCGAGGACAGGGAAACAGGAAGTGTGTTATGACTTCTGCGTGCAGAGACTGCTTCGGGTGAAACATCAGCGGTGTGTGTGTTGGAGGAGGCCGATCACATGGGTGTCTACTGTGAGTCAGTCACTTTATAGACCAAACCGTTCGAGATGTCAAAAATCTGCTCGCTATTTACCATCCTCAACGTCTTGACTTCATATTGATCGAGTTAATTGTGTGTTTTAGTCATTCATTTTATCCTTTAAAACTCATCTTTGATCACCAAAATACAGTGGTGGAAAGAGTACTAAAAAACTGTACTTAAGTAAAAGTATTGCTACTTAAGTAATAATTTACTTGAGTACAAGTAGAAGTACTGAAAAATAATATGACTCAAGTAAGAGTAAATAAGTAGTTTGCTTAAAAACTACTCAAGTAACTACGTTACAAAGTACTTTAGTATTTTTCTATTTTTACCCAAAATGGGGAGATGATAGCGATATGGAGCGCTAAACACTCTCATGTCAATTCGGTTTCATCCATACTGGAAGCCCAGCACACACTGAGTCATACCTCGCGCAGAAAGTCCACAAGTGAGATTCATAGATTCACTTATGACGTTTCAGGAAATGCCAATATGGATATAATAACATGCAAATAGAGATGAAACTGAAGACAAACACATGATAGCGATAATATACCTGTGTTCATCAAGCTATCTCAGGTATTTTCATAATAATGATGTACGTCTTTAAAGGGATAGTTCACCCAAAAAGGAGGGGGGGGGGGGGGGGGGGGGTAATTGTTTCTCACAGTAACTGAATTGCTACTAGAATTAACTAGAATTACTAGAATTCAAAAACTAGAATTGCGATACATTATTGGATAATTCTTATAATTGACATTTCTCTGGGCCAATCGGAATCTTAGCACTTTTTCTCTTGGCCAATTGGAATCTTAGCACTTTTTCTCTTGGCCAATTGGAATCTTAGCACTTTTTCTCTTGGCCAATTGGAATCTTAGCACTTTTTCTCTTGGCCAATTGGAATCTTAGCACTTTTTCTCTTGGCCAATCGGAATCTTAGCACTTTTTCTCTTGGCCAATTGGAATCTTAGCACTTTTTCTCTTGGCCAATTGGAATCTTAGCACTTTTTCTCTTGGCCAATCGGAATCTTAGCACTTTTTCTCTTGGCCAATCGGAATCTTAGCACTTTTTCTCTTGGCCAATTGGAATCTTAGCACTTGCGTCAGAATCTTGAAGCACACAGCGTCAACTGAGCTCGCCATCAGATGAGACGCCCGTGCGAGTCTAATGGAAACTCACGCATGAATTTTCCTGCATTGAACTTGTTTTAGCGCCGCCAAAGTGAATTTTTGTCCCGCCAAAGTCTTATTTGATCGGTGAGTAATGTAGATGAACGGCTGCGTGTGTCACAGGGCGCATGTTTAACTGAAAGAACGAGAGAGAGAGCCGGTCGCGCGCGCACACTCCCTGTGTAAACGACTTCACCGTCTCCAAACTAGGCGCTGTCTTGCTCTCTCTCCCTCGCACATATTAATCAAAATAAATCGACATGGTGGTAAAAGGTCGGAAGACCAAAGTCTCATGTGGAGCATTCGGAGATTTTTTTTTTTTTTCTGAATTACTGCTGGGTGTGAATTGTGCTAAATAAGTTTCCTTATCTTCTCTGAAAGCGTTCCGGACATTCAGCTGACATAAAACAACACTTTAATTAAACGAAATAAAACTATACAGTGATGAAATGTTTTCTATGTTGACACAAATCTTGGATGTCCATGTCCTGCTGGGATAATCACACAACGCGCACGACACGTCCAATTCGCGAACTAATGACTCATTTGAACCGATTAATTTTAATGAATGGTTAAAACAACAGGGCCCGTATTCATAAAGATTCTAAGAATCCTCTCAGAAAACTCTTAATTTAGCTTAAAAACTTTTACGTAGGAGTCTTAGCTTAAAAGCGATTCGGGACCGATCTGAGAGCAACTCTGAGTAAGGAAAAGACTAAAACTTTTATCTTAGTGAGGAGGCGGGGTTGACCCTGTTGCTATGTATGACACAATCTTTTGAAGACTGTGATTGGTTGGTTGTCCAAGAAAAAAAAAAAAAGTGATTTTAAGTATAGGGTCTATTCTAAGCCTTCACTTTGAACTTACATGCGTAATTTTTCCTATTTGACCGTTCTCTCAGAGTCACACACACACACACACACACACACACATTATAGGCCTATATGTGTATATAAATCCTTTTTTTATTTTCCATGCTGTTAATTTCCTATAAGGTATTTGATTGGCTTAGAATGATAAAAATTGTTCCACTCTTTCCAGTTACACTGATTGCTGGCATGTCTATTTAAGTGGTGGTTTGAATGTTGGTTTTAATGTATCAAACATGGAATTTTCCCAATTGCCAAATATCGTAAAGTAGTGATTACTTTCATTTCTGGCGCTATGGCATTTCTGCGCTGTGTCGGAGATATTAGCGTGTCTCTAATAAGATCAGTCACAAACATGGTCCCTGCACGATCTCATCTATAGCGTCTTATTAAAGGAGAAGTTCACTTTCAAAAAAACTTTTGCTGATAATTTACTCACCCCCATGTCATCCAAGATGTCCATGTCTTTCTTTCTTCAGTCGCAAAGAAATTAAGGTTTTTGATGAAAACATTCCAGGATTTCCCCCCATGTAATGGATTCTATTGGGACCCAAACGGTAGAAGGTCCAAATGACAGTTTAAGTGCAGCTTCAAAGGGCTTTAAACGATACCAGACGATGAATAAGGGTCTTATCTAGCGAAACGATCGGTCATTTCCAAAATAAATAAAAAAGTTTAAGTTTTATAAGCACAAACGTTCGCCTTGCTCTGTTCTGTGATGCGCGTTCGTGACGTCACGTAATACGCAATTACGTTGAAAAGGTCACGCTTGAAAAATTTCTGTCCTGAAGAAAATGTTCTTTTTGGCTTTTTAATATTAAAACACCCAGGATACGCACACGAAATGGGCATTTTAAACGATAAACTGACACAAATACATTTGAAAATGTGTATATGGTCCTCCTTCCGCACATTTGTAAACACGTCAAGCGTGACCTTTTCAACGTAATTGCGTATTACGTGACGTCACGAACGCGCATCACAGAACAGAGCAAGGCGAGCGTTTGTGCTTATAAAACTTAAACTTTTTTATTTATTTTGGAAAAGGGCTTAGCTTTTTTTTCCCGTTCTACCGAAAATGTGCTGGGAGCCAACTATTGCTATAGTAACGAACTACACTTTTACATGCATCTGATTGACAGATAAATCATGCAATCTCATTTCACTGTTGTTGAGGGTTTTTCAGCTTTGTACAAAGTTTGTTTCGTACATTTATTTTAACTGTATTGTTAAAGAGGGCGAGCTTTACCTTTCAATTGAACTGTGTTAATGTTTTCAAGACACTTACATTGTTCTTGCTCCGTCCAAGCAATAACAGTGTCCATGTTATGAGCCGAGTTTTTTATTTACTTCAAATGCTCAGTGCTCTGGTAATATCAATGGGATGACCCATTTCAGGATTTGCCATAATTACATTTTAAAATCAGAATATGAGCATAGCTCACACTTACATTCACTAAAATATTGAAACGTTAGCGATACAGATTCTAAACACGAGTGCCAGTGATTGAATGTCAAAGCGCGGTTTGAACGCCCCGCCCCCCAGCTGAACTGGAAGTTTTGATTGGTTTTGCACCCGAGTCAGACCTGTCTGTTATTGGCTGAAGCGCTTTCAGACCTGTCTGTTATTGGCTGAAGCGCTTTCAGACCTGTCTGTTATTGGCTGAAGCGCAGGGCTGAGGGCTGAGCCTCCACCGCACGCAGTCGTTTGAAAAGTGTTTGTGAAATGTAAGCTCGCTCTGTTGCTCCGTCGGCATCAAAGTACTCTGTACTTTTGGTGAAAAATAAATGTTGAATACTTTATTTTTATTCTACTCAAGTAAAAGTAAAAGTACCACAATTTAATTATACTCAAGAAAGTAGAAAAAATCGAAAAATCTACTCAAGTACTGTAACGAAAGTATTTGTAATTAGTTACTTTCCTCCACTGCCAAAATAACATATTTAAGTGTTTTTTCCTTTAAAAAATTTCTTCATGCCTTAAAATATCTTGAATGTAACTCGACACCCTTGCCTCATTTAGTATGCGTGGTTCTATGAATATGCAAATGAGCCCCACCTCCACTCACTCACTCAGCTCAGAGATCCACTGGTTGACGATCACACGTTGATCTGATTGGTTCAAGGTAGTTTGTGACGTCAGAAACACCAGCGATTTCAAAGCGTGTTTTAACAGCACTTTAACAGTATAGATTGTTTGAAAGCAGCCTTAGTGATAATAGGAGATTACAGTAACAGATTGAATACAGTTATTGTCCAGCTAAAGTTAGTTTTGATTGATTCACTTCTGTTGTAAAGATCATTAGTTATTAACTTGGGGGCCGCTTACACAACACCTTTCTAACAGAAAACTCTTAATGCGCTCCGGCCGCTCATTCACACAACAGTGTCTGGTGCTCGAGAACGCAAACCTTGAAATAGGTTCCAAGGTGCAAGCGTTGAATAATAAAACATTAAAAAAGTTCATGGATAGATGCACTTTTATGATGGACAGATGACGGAGGAGGACGAGCTGTCGGAGATGCAGCTGAGACTCCTGGCTCTACAGTCCGCCAGCAGAAAGTGGCAGCAGAAGGAGACGCAGGTGCTGAAGGAGAGCAAGGACAAGATCTCCAGAGCCGTCAGAGCGCCGCAGGACAAGAGCGAGAGCGACCGCAGCAAGACCAGCAGAGGGAACGCCCTGAGCCGATCGCAGGAGGGAGTGAGAGCCGCCAGAGCCACGCCGGACAAGAGCCGGGTGAAGAAACCAGCTCACCTGAGTAAGACTGGCTCACACTCATCGTGTGTGTGTGTGTCTTTCTTCAACATTACATCAGTCAGATCGCAGAGCTTCATCTGTGTGTGTGTGTGTAGCCAAGCAGGCGTGGAGGAAGCAGCAGCTGCGCACCTGGAAGCACCAGCAGGAGCAGCAGAGACACCAGCAGGAGCAGCAGAGACACCAGCAGGAGGAGGAGGAGGAGCGGAGGAAGAGGGAGGATGAGATACGCAAGATCCGAGACCTGTCCAACCAGGATGAGCAGTACAACCGCTTCATGAAGCTGGTGGGCTCCAAGCATCACACGCGCAGCAAGGTGAGTCACATGACCAGTCACATGACCACACCAGCACACCACTGCCTGACGCCATGTGACCTGTGCTCTCTCCCAGTCCTCAGACGGTGAGCCGAGGAAACTGGCCAAGCAGATCCTCGACTCCTCCGGGAACCTGTACCAGTACGACAACTACGACGAGGTGGCGATGGACACGGACAGCGAGCCCAGCTCTCCAGGTACTGCAGAACACAGGTGCACCACTGACCCTGAGCTCACACACTGTAACCCTCAGTCTCCAGTTACTGCAGAACACAGGTGCACCACTGACCCTGAGCTCACACACTGTAACCCTCAGTCTCCAGTTACTGCAGAACACAGGTGCACCACTGACCCTGAGCTCACACACTGTAACCCTCAGTCTCCAGTTACTGCAGAACACAGGTGCACCACTGACCCTGAGCTCACACACTGTAATCCTCAGTCTCCAGTTACTGCAGAACACAGGTGCACCACTGACCCTGAGCTCACACACTGTAACCCTCAGTCTCCAGGTACTGAAGAACACAGGTGCACCACTGACCCTGAGCTCACACACTGTAACCCTCAGTCTCCAGTTTCTGCAGAGCACAGGTGCACCACTGACCCTGAGCTCACACACTGTAACCCTCAGTCTCCAGTTACTGAAGAACACAGGTGCACCACTGACCCTGAGCTCACACACTGTAACCCTCAGTCTCCAGGTACTGAAGAACACAGGTGCACCACTGACCCTGAGCTCACACACTGTAACCCTCAGTCTCCAGTTACTGCAGAACACAGGTGCACCACTGACCCTGAGCTCACACACTGTAACCCTCAGTCTCCAGTTACTGAAGAACACAGGTGCACCACTGACCCTGAGCTCACACACTGTAACCCTCAGTCTCCAGGTACTGAAGAACACAGGTGCACCACTGACCCTGAGCTCACACACTGTGACCCTCAGTCTCCAGTTACTGAAGAACACAGGTGCACCACTGACCCTGAGCTCACACACTGTAACCCTCAGTCTCCAGGTACTGAAGAACACAGGTGCACCACTGACCCTGAGCTCACACACTGTAACCCTCAGTCTCCAGGTACTGAAGAACACAGGTGCACCACTGACCCTGAGCTCACACACTGTAACCCTCAGTCTCCAGTTTCTGCAGAGCACAGGTGCACCACTGACCCTGAGCTCACACACTGTAACCCTCAGTCTCCAGTTACTGAAGAACACAGGTGCACCACTGACCCTGAGCTCACACACTGTAACCCTCAGTCTCCAGTTACTGAAGAACACAGGTGCACCACTGACCCTGAGCTCACACACTGTAACCCTCAGTCTCCAGGTACTGAAGAACACAGGTGCACCACTGACCCTGAGCTCACACACTGTAACCCTCAGTCTCCAGTTACTGAAGAACACAGGTGCACCACTGACCCTGAGCTCACACACTGTAACCCTCAGTCTCCAGGTACTGAAGAACACAGGTGCACCACTGACCCTGAGCTCACACACTGTAACCCTCAGTCTCCAGTTACTGCAGAACACAGGTGCACCACTGACCCTGAGCTCACACACTGTAACCCTCAGTCTCCAGTTACTGAAGAACACAGGTACACCACTGACCCTGAGCTCACACACTAACCCTCAGTCTCCAGTTACTGCAGAACACAGGTGCACCACTGACCCTGAGCTCACACACTGTAACCCTCAGTCTCCAGTTACTGCAGAACACAGGTGCACCACTGACCCTGAGCTCACACACTGTAACCCTCAGTCTCCAGTTACTGCAGAACACAGGTGCACCACTGACCCTGAGCTCACACACTGTAACCCTCAGTCTCCAGTTACTGCAGAACACAGGTGCACCACTGACCCTGAGCTCACACACTGTAACCCTCAGTCTCCAGTTACTGCAGAACACAGGTGCACCACTGACCCTGAGCTCACACACTGTAACCCTCAGTCTCCAGTTACTGCAGAACACAGGTGCACCACTGACCCTGAGCTCACACACTGTAACCCTCAGTCTCCAGTTACTGCAGAACACAGGTGCACCACTGACCCTGAGCTCACACACTGTAATCCTCAGTCTCCAGTTACTGCAGAACACAGGTGCATCACTGACCCTGAGCTCACACACTGTAACCCTCAGTCTCCAGTTACTGCAGAACACAGGTGCACCACTGACCCTGAGCTCACACACTGTAAACCTCAGTCTCCAGTTACTGCAGAACACAGGTGCATCACTGACCCTGAGCTCACACACTGTAACCCTCAGTCTCCAGTTACTGAAGAACACAGGTGCACCACTGACCCTGAGCTCACACACTGTAACCCTCAGTCTCCAGTTACTGAAGAACACAGGTGCACCACTGACCCTGAGCTCACACACTGTAACCCTCAGTCTCCAGTTACTGCAGAACACAGGTGCACCACTGACCCTGAGCTCACACACTGTAATCCTCAGTCTCCAGGTACTGCAGAACACAGGTGCACCACTGACCCTGAGCTCACACACTGTAACCCTCAGTCTCCAGTTACTGCAGAACACAGGTGCACCACTGACCCTGAGCTCACACACTGTAATCCTCAGTCTCCAGGTACTGCAGAACACAGGTGCACCACTGACCCTGAGCTCACACACTGTAACCCTCAGTCTCCAGTTACTGCAGAACACAGGTGCACCACTGACCCTGAGCTCACACACTGTAACCCTCAGTCTCCAGTTACTGCAGAACACAGGTGCACCACTGACCCTGAACTCACACACTGTAACCCTCAGTCTCCAGTTACTGCAGAACACAGGTGCACCACTGACCCTGAGCTCACACACTGTAACCCTCAGTCTCCAGTAACTGCAGAACACAGGTGCATCACTGACCCTGAGCTCACACACTGTAACCCTCAGTCTCCAGTTACTGCAGAACACAGGTGCACCACTGACCCTGAGCTCACACACTGTAACCCTCAGTCTCCAGTTACTGCAGAACACAGGTGCACCACTGACCCTGAGCTCACACACTAACCCTCAGTCTCCAGTTACTGCAGAACACAGGTGCACCACTGACCCTGAGCTCACACACTGTAACCCTCAGTCTCCAGTTACTGCAGAACACAGGTGCACCACTGACCCTGAACTCACACACTGTAACCCTCAGTTTCCAGTTACTGCAGAACACAGGTGCACCACTGACCCTGAACTCACACACTGTAACACTCAGTCTCCAGGTACTGCAGAACACAGGTGCACCACTGACCCTGAGCTCACACACTGTAACCCTCAGTCTCCAGTTACTGCAGAACACAGGTGCACCACTGACCCTGAGCTCACACACTGTAACCCTCAGTCTCCAGTTACTGCAGAACACAGGTGCACCACTGACCCTGAACTCACACACTGTAACCCTCAGTCTCCAGTTACTGCAGAACACAGGTGCACCACTGACCCTGAACTCACACACTAACTCTCAGTCTCCAGTTACTGCAGAACACAGGTGCACCACTGACCCTGAGCTTACACACTGTAACCCTCAGTCTCCAGGTACTGCAGAACACAGGTGCACCACTGACCCTGAGCTCACACACTGTGACCCTCAGTCTCCAGGTACTGCAGAACACAGGTGCACCACTGACCCTGAACTCACACACTGTAACCCTCAGTCTCCAGGTACTGCAGAACACAGGTGCACCACTGACCCTGAGCTCACACACTGTAACTCTGTCTCCAGTTACTGCAGAACACAGGTGCACCACTGACCCTGAGCTCACACACTGTAACCCTCAGTCTCCAGGTACTGCAGAACACAGGTGCACCACTGACTCTGAGCTCACACACTGTAACCCTCTGCATTCATGTCTCTTTCAGCCGCGTCGCCGTCGCGGGATGATGCGTTTCCTGTGTTTCCTCTGGAGTCCACACCTCACAGACAGGTACGCTCAGCCCTCACACACTCCCTCAGAAACACACACTACTCACACACAGAGTTCTGCCATCACACACGTGAAGACTGGTCAAACCTTTAGAATATAGACCAGTGAAATAATTCCAAATTATTGTTAATTTAATTTAATTCTGCAAACATAATCCCAAACAATAAGGTGGAGATCCATGGTTTGATTTTTCCAAATAAATGGCTGAAGGTTTGATTGGCAGGTTTAGTCACGCGTGCACTAGTGGCCTGTGGAGAGACACACTGGCTGAACATCGCTGTGGAGATCGCTAACTCCAGCGTCATGGAGTTTGGTGCGATGCTGATCTAACTCTTGTGCTCCTGTCCCCGGTGTGTTGTGCTCAGGGTGTGTGTGTGCATCAGATGGAGCTCGTGCGCCTGGCTCCGCCTCTTCCTCCACTGCCGCCCCCTGATGAAGACGAGCCGCCGCCCAAACCACCCTTCGCTGACGAGGAGGAGGAGGAGGAGATGCTGCTGCGGGAGGAGCTGCTCCGAGCCCTGGCCAGCAGACGCGCGCGCCCAGAGGTGTGTTTGTGTGTGTGTGACGATCTGTTGTGTCCTCAGGACTCCAGCACCAGCGGGCCGCCCTCTCCTGCGCTCAGAGCTGTGGTGTGTGTGTGTGTGTGTGTGTTTGATGATCTGTTGTGTCCTCAGGACTCCAGCACCAGCGGGCCGCCCTCTCCTGCGCTCAGAGCTGTGGTGTGTGTGTGTGTGTGTGTGTTTGATGATCTGTTGTGTCCTCAGGACTCCAGCACCAGCGGGCCGCCCTCTCCTGCGCTCAGAGCTGTGGTTCAGCCCAGGAACAACCTCTCCTCGGTCAGCCTGAACACTGCGGCCTCTCGCGCACGAGCGCTCCGGTTCATCCGCGCACACCCCGCGCCCAAAGCCCCGTTCGTGGTGAGTGTGATGAGACGAGAGAGAGAGTGCTTGATCAAGGCGTTCCCATGTGACTGTGTGTGTGTGTGTGTTCCAGCTGCCCCGACACAAGGCCGTGGTGGTGCGCCTGAACGCGTCTGACGACAGCGACTCTGAGGCCGAGAGCGAGAGCCCCGCTCAGACCGTGTTCGGGGGCCTGGAGTCCATGATCAAAGAGGCTCGCAGGACCGTAGAGGTGTGTGTGTGTGTGTGTGTGACGACTCCCTACCCTCCACTCATTCTGACCCAAAGCTTTTTTTTATTCAGTGTTCATCGGAGGAGTCCGAGACCTGAGGGTTTTTGTGGCACTTGAACCACAAATACACAAAAACATTTTTAATGGATTTCAAGGAGTTTTGTGGTTGAAACAAAAAAAAGTAACAAATCCTTCCCTCTCAGGTCACTTTGACCTCCTTAGGAATGAATGGAATGCGAGGAATGCTTCAGTACACATAGAAAAACCTAAAAAAAATCTAAATTCTAAATAAAAATGCTAAAACTTTACCAAAAAACTGATTTTATAATGTCTACATGTGTATCTGAATGCACACTGAAGAGAACTGGCTTTAGGACCCAGCGGAACAGCTCAGTTCCTCCATATAGAGCTATAGCGCCATCTAGAGTCATGAAATATCATCTTATATTATTATTTTCCCACAAGAGGTCGGCAAAGACTCCCAATGTAAGATATTTAGAGCTGAATTGAAAGGGTTATGCATGAAATTGTGTTATTTTGAATTTAAGTGAAATTACTATTTATTTATTATTTTTAAAAAGGGACAATTTGGGTGATCTCGAAATCCCGGGCAGACTCGTCACGGAGACTCACTAGTAGCCTAGCCTTGTTGTTTTCAACTGCGCTCTCTAACCGGTAGGCGTGGCTTGAGAGTGGCCTCGTAGGGCAGCGAAGCAAGTGCATTCTGGGAGTTGTTGTCTTTCATCCACATGAGTCAAAAATACATTTTCTGGCTTTTCTCAGTCTAGAAAGCTCCAAATTCAAAAATAATTTCAAATTTCTACTACATAAATGACCCAATTTAAATACACATTCATCTTTCCAGAGGTGAAGTATCCCTTTAACACTCGTGCTCCACTGATATATCCTCTGATATTTTTTTTTTCTTTTTAATTATCGTCAGCGATAATTCGATAACCGATGTCCGATATGAAGCAGGTGTTTAGGACTGCAGTGATGCGGATGAGGTTTCCTGCAGCTGAAACACTGATCTGACATCATCAGCATGTGGTAACGCATCACTGCAGCCGTGTGTGATCTCTGCTCTCCTGCTTTCAGGCGGCCAAGCCCAAGCACTCGGTGTCGGAGAAGGAGAATGACCCGGGGAAGAGTGCGGAGGCTCCGGGTGCGCAGGAGTATCGGCTGCTCAGAGACGACATGGCCAGGTCTGCAGTCACGTGATCAGGCTTCACACCTCACATCCTGTTTACTGTGACACATGTATCTCTTTAACCCCTCGTGTGCTGTTCCTCAGTCTGGAGAAGCAGAGATCGGGCCGGCTGGAGCTCATGGGCGTCCCGTACACACACACACACTCTCCTGCGGGATCCGACTCAGAGCTGGAGCTCATGGGGAGAGTGGCCGACCTGCAGGAGAAGTTCAGTCAGCACAGGTGAGCACACACACACACACACACACACACACACACACACACGCTCTCTCTCTCTCTCTCTCTCTCTCTCTCTCTCTCTCTCTCTCTCTCTCTCTCTCTCTCTCTCTCTCTCACACACACACACACACACACACACACACACACACACACACACACTGATGTGTGTTTCCCTCAGAGCGCATCTGTGTAAAGACGAGGCTCTGCTGAAGCAGCTGCAGCACACACACACACACACACACACACACACTGATGTGTGCTTCCCTCAGAGCGCATCTGTGTAAAGACGAGGCTCTGCTGAAGCAGCTCCAGCTCTCTCACACACACACACACACACACACACACACACACTGATGTGTGTTTCCCTCAGGGCGCAGCTGTGTAAAGACGAGGCTCTGCTGAAGCAGCTGCAGCACACACACACACACAGATGTGTGTTTCCCTCAGAGCGCAGCTGTGTAAAGACGAGGCTCTGCTGAAGCAGCTCCAGCACACACACACACACACACTGATGTGTGTTTCCCTCAGAGCGCAGCTGTGTAAAGACGAGGCTCTGCTGAAGCAGCTGCAGCACACACACACACACACACACACACTGATGTGTTTTTCCCTCAGAGCGCAGCTGTGTAAAGACGAGGCTCTGCTGAAGCAGCTCCAGCACACACACACACACACACACACACACACACACTGATGTGTGTTTCCCTCAGAGCGCAGCTGTGTAAAGACGAGGCTCTGCTGAAGCAGCTCCAGCACACACACACACACACACACTGATGTGTGTTTCCCTCAGAGCGCAGCTGTGTAAAGACGAGGCTCTGCTGAAGCAGCTCCAGCTCTCTCACACACACACACACACACACACACACACACACACTGATGTGTGTTTCCCTCAGGGCGCAGCTGTGTAAAGACGAGGCTCTGCTGAAGCAGCTCCAGCTCTCTCACACACACACACACACACACACACACACACACACTGATGTGTGTTTCCCTCAGGGCGCAGCTGTGTAAAGACGAGGCTCTGCTGAAGCAGCTGCAGCACACACACACACACACACACACACACTGATGTGTGTTTCCCTCAGAGCGCAGCTGTGTAAAGACGAGGCTCTGCTGAAGCAGCTCCAGCTCTCTCACACACACACACACACACACACACACACACTGATGTGTGTTTCCCTCAGGGCGCAGCTGTGTAAAGACGAGGCTCTGCTGAAGCAGCTCCAGCTCTCTCACACACACACACACACACACACACACACACACACACACACACACTGATGTGTGTTTCCCTCAGGGCGCAGCTGTGTAAAGACGAGGCTCTGCTGAAGCAGCTCCAGCTCTCTCACACACACACACACACACACACACTGATGTGTGTTTCCCTCAGGGCGCAGCTGTGTAAAGACGAGGCTCTGCTGAAGCAGCTCCAGCTCTCTCACACACACACACACACACACACACACACACTGATGTGTGTTTCCCTCAGGGCGCAGCTGTGTAAAGACGAGGCTCTGCTGAAGCAGCTGCAGCACACACACACACACACACACACTGATGTGTGTTTCCCTCAGGGCGCAGCTGTGTAAAGACGAGGCTCTGCTGAAGCAGCTCCAGCTCTCTCACACACACACACACACACACACACACACTGATGTGTGTTTCCCTCAGGGCGCAGCTGTGTAAAGACGAGGCTCTGCTGAAGCAGCTGCAGCTGCAGGAGCTGAAGAAGAGGGAGTGTGTGCGCGCGGCCGAGGGGAAGGTGTCGCGGCTGAAGGAGCAGCTGCTAGCATCAGAGAAGATCGCGAGCGCTAACCGAGTGTTGCTGAAGAAGCTGCAGGAGCAGGTGAGAGCCGAACTCTCGCTTTACTCTCGCAGAAGGAAACTTTTCAATACACATGGTTTCAAAGCAGCTTTACAGGAAGTCCGCATTACAATGTAGAGTGATCTGTTATCAGAGGTGACATTTAAGTTATGCATTTCAGAAATGTACATATACAAATCACAGTTCGCTAAAAATTGATCATTGTAAACAATGTAATAATTTAAGGCAGAAACGATGAGCTCATTAAAGACTAGACACATAGAAAATCGTAGCATTGGTGGATGTTGATTCAGCCAAAATCTGCCCTTTTCTGTGTCATTCCGCGTTATACAGTAAATTCCAGTGTTTTAGCTGTAGTGTGTGTGTTTTGCACATCAGTGTAAGCCTCAGGTGTGTGTCCCGCAGGTTCAGCGAGTGCAGCACCGCGTGAGCTTGAAGAAGCAGCAGTCTGTGAAGCTGGAGAGAGATCTCGCTCAGGCCACACTGAAGCGCAGCTCGACCGCCGCCGGCTACCTGGTAAACCTGCACAACACAACACACTGATGATGGAGCCAGCGGAGGAGGGCTGGGAATCGAGTACTTGTTATAAAATTAAAAATTTGATTCCTTTGTGAGCATTTCAATATGACTAAGCCATTCAAGCGGGAGACGAGATGTGTATCAGTATATTGGATCTGTGCAGATCTTAAAGTGACAGCAGCCTAATATTCCTGTTTTACTTGTCTTTAATAATGCTTAACATTTATATTAGCTAGTCTAGTTGTTGTTCTATGGTGTTTTTAAACCACAGGCAAACGTAAGTGTTCTTTAGCCTGTTGGTTTTTGTTCATGATAATCAGCTACAATTAAATGTTTTGCAATAAGACTAAATGCGAATGATATCTAAGTGTTATTTTTTACCTTCTCGGAATCTAAATCAGTAATCGATAAGCAGAATCGGAATCGTTAAATTCGATACCCAGCCCTACAGTGCATGAGTGTGTGTTGTGTGCCGACGGATGACTGTGTGTTGTGTGTTCAGCCGGTGAAGGTGCGGCGCGTGGACCACTCGGACGTCCACTACGCGGAGCTCATCGCGCAGAAGCAGCGGCTGCAGCAGCTGGAGTCCGAATACGCCCTGAAGATCCAGAAGCTGAAGGAGGCGCAGGCACTACGCCAAGCTGAGCCGCGGGCCGCCCCCCCGCAGACGCCCGGCGCGCTGTACCCGCTTCCCCAGCCCTCGCTGCACGACCTCACGCAGGACAAGCTAGCCCTGTCCAGCGAGTGCGCGGAGGCGGAGGAGGACGAGCAGATTCCCACCGCGGCGACGCCCACCGCCCGCAGGCGCTCCTTCAGGGAGTCCGGCTCCTTCACCAAACCCAAGCTGTTCCACCCGGAGACGCCCGCCGCCTCGCCCATGCCCGTCAAACACGCTAAAGCGGAGCTGCTGCTGGGCCTGGACCTTGAGGACCTGCGTCAGAGGTACACGCTGAGCCCCGGCCTCCCCGAGCTCCTGCGGGAGGAGACGCGCTCGCTCCGAGACACCGCACAGCCTCCTGGGAAGGTACAGTACAGCTAGCTTTAAAGGTGACATATAAACTAAGGTGTAATATAAATCTCTGGTGTCCCCAGAATGTGTGTGTGAAATTTCAGCTCAAAATACCAGATCATTTATCATAGCTTGTCAAATTTGCCCCATTTTGGGTGTGAGCAAAAACACGCCGTTTTCGTGTGTGTCCCTTTAAATGCAAATGAGCTTTAGCTCTGCCTCCATTCAGAAGAGGGCGGAGTCTTTACACAAGCTTCAGCAACTCCAGCAATAACAAAACAATACAAATGAAATACACTTGAATATCATCAGCATAACTATGAAAGTCGAGACCATGCCATCTGATGATCTGGCCTAGTGGCAGCACATAAATGAGAAACAGAAGAGGGCCGAGTACAGAACCTTGAGGCACACTATGAGAAATAGAAGAGGGCCGAGTACAGAACCTTGAGGCACACCATGAGAAACAGAAGAGGGCCGAGTACAGAACCTTGAGGCACACCATGAGAAATAGAAGAGGGCCGAGTACAGAACCTTGAGGTACACCATGAGAAATAGAAGAGGGCCGAGTACAGAACCTTGAGGTACACCATGAGAAATAGAAGAGGGCCGAGTACAGAACCTTGAGGTACACCATGAGAAATAGAAGAGGGCCGAGTACAGAACCTTGAGGCACACCATGAGAAACAGAAGAGGGCCGAGTACAGAACCTTGAGGCACACCATGAGAAACAGAAGAGGGCCGAGTACAGAACCTTGAGGCACACCATGAGAAATAGAAGAGGGCCGAGTACAGAACCTTGAGGCACACCATGAGAAATAGAAGAGGGCCGAGTACAGAACCTTGAGGTACACCGTGAGAAACAGAAGAGGGCCGAGTACAGAACCTTGAGGTACACCGTGAGAAATAGAAGAGGGCCGAGTACAGAACCTTGAGGTACACCGTGAGAAATAGAAGAGGGCCGAGTACAGAACCTTGAGGTACACCGTGAGAAATAGAAGAGGGCCGAGTACAGAACCTTGAGGTACACCGTGAGAAATAGAAGAGGGCCGAGTACAGAACCTTGAGGCACACCATGAGAAACAGAAGAGGGCCGAGTACAGAACCTTGAGGCACACCGTGAGAAATAGAAGAGGGCCGAGTACAGAACCTTGAGGCACACCATGAGAAATAGTGACGGGACGGGATCGATTCTCACCTATCCGATCTAGATATGAAGTTAACCACCGAAGAGCCGCACTGATGCCTATTGCAGACCGTGGAGAGAGAAGTGTAGAGTGGCACACAGTGTCGATTACAGCACTGAAACACCATGATATGTGAGTGTGTTTCCTTCTCTTGATTGTGTCGTGCAGGTCGTGCAGGTGGACTTCGACCCGTGGGCCGCTCATCAGAGCCGAGTGGAGGCCAAACCAGAGCCGTTCGGAGCATATCACAGTCCTCTACTGGTCTTTAAATCATACAGGTTTGGCTCGCTTCAAGCTCAAAGTATGCTTCAGTTTTCACGCGGACGCTAGTGTGTGTGACGTAGATGTTGTCGTCATCAGCATAGTACGCGCACAGCACACAAGCATATTTGTCTAAAATAATTCTGTATTTTCACGGTTCAGAATCATGAATATATTTATTCTGGTGTCACCATTGTCCAAGCCTATTCATTTACACCCACAATGTTATATCAAATTTAGCATTTAGTCAACAGTACATTTTTTTTCTTAACCTTTTATTATATGTCTTGGAGTATCGCAATAATATCGTATCGTGAGTTTAGTATCGTGATATGTTTCGAATCGTGAAATTAGTGTATCGTTACACCCCTAGTGATAACCACATTGTTATCAGTGTTGAATGTTGGGTCGGCAAGAAGTTGAAGTGCATTGAGAAAATCCAGCAGTTCCCGGCGCCTGTCCAGCCTGCACACACACACACACACGCCTAGCGTCCGCACCAGAGCTGAAGTGTGCTGTGCTCTCGTCAGTAGTGTTTCCAGCTGTCAGTCACTCACTCCTGTCACATGTTCAGGTTCAGCCCGTATTACCGGACCAAAGAGAAGCTTTCCCTGCGCTCGCTGTCCTACAGCAACATGATCGAGCCCAAGAAGAGCTTCTGCCGCTTCCACCTCACCGGCACCTGCAACGACGACGACTGCGCCTGGTACGTGTGTGTGTGTGTGTGTGTCCACCTCACCGGCACCTGCAACGACGACGACTGCGCCTGGTACGTGTGTGTGTGTGTGTGTGTGTGTGTGTGTCCACCTCACCGGCACCTGCAACGACGACGACTGCGCCTGGTACGTGTGTGTGTGTGTGTGTGTCCACCTCACCGGCACCTGCAACGACGACGACTGCGCCTGGTACGTGTGTGTGTGTGTGTGTGTGTGTCCACCTCACCGGCACCTGCAACGACGACGACTGCGCCTGGTACGTGTGTGTGTGTCCACCTCACCGGCACCTGCAACGATGACGACTGCGCCTGGTGTGTGTGTGTGTGTGTGTGTGTGTGTGTGTGTGTGTGTCCACCTCACCGGCACCTGCAACGACGACGACTGCGCCTGGTACGTGTGTGTGTGTGTGTGTGTGTGTGTGTGTCCACCTCACCGGCACCTGCAACGACGACGACTGCGCCTGGTACGTGTGTGTGTCCACCTCACCGGCACCTGCAACGACATCGACTGCGCCTGGTACGTGTGTGTGTGTGTGTGTGTGTGTCCACCTCACCGGCACCTGCAACGACGACGACTGCGCCTGGTACGTGTGTGTGTGTGTGTGTGTGTGTGTGAGTCCACCTCACCGGCACCTGCAACGACGACGACTGCGCCTGGTACGTGTGTGTGTGTGTGTCTGAAGCGGTGTGTGTGTGTGTTTCAGGCAGCACATGAGGAACTGCACGCTCAGCGAGGGCCAGCTCTTCCAGGACCTGCTCTCCTACTGCCTGCCTCTGATTGGCTGCTCGGACGCCAGCACCACCAGTGACATCAGCAGCGGCACAGGTAACCGCGTCACATGACCTCTGGGGGCGATCGGCTCAGAGCTGTAGATCGTGAGCTCTGACTCTCCTGTTCACAGAGAAGTACATCAAGAAGCTGTTCGGGGCCAACAAGGACCGCATGGGCACGGACCAGAAGGCCGTTCTGCTCGTGAGCAAAGTCAACGAGAGGCTGAAGCACAGTGAGTGCCCGTGTCTGATGCGGTGTGTGTGTCTGATGCGGTGTGTGTGTCTGATGCGGTGTGTGTGTCTGATGGCTTTAGCTTGCGCCGCCACTGACCGTTGTGTTTCTGTCAGTTCCCCCCTTCACCACGTATAAGGCCCAGAGGAAGTGGAGACCCGAGTCTCAGAGAGAGAAGAGGTCCAGTCAGGAGGAGGAAGATCACGCCAGCGTGGACGTCACCGTTCCTGTCCGACACGGTCAGAGTCCCACATGGTCACATGACTGAGCTGTGGGTGTATGATCACATGACTGAGCTGTGGGTGTATGATCACATGACTGAGCTGTGAACGTATGATCACATGACTGAGCTGTGGGTGTATGATCACATGACTGAGCTGTGGGTGTATGATCACATGACTGAGCTGTGGGTGTATGATCACATGACTGAGCTGTGGGTGTATGATCACATGACTGAGCTGTGGGTGTATGATCACATGACTGAGCTGTGAACGTATGATCACATGACTGAGCTGTGAACGTGACGTGTGTTCGATCTGACAGATGGCGTGCAGGAGCGCTGGCCGTGGGCCGATGTGTGTGTGACGCAGGATGACAAGCGCTACTTCGCCAGCGAGACGGATGACATCAGTAACCTGGAGACCAGCGTGCTGGAGAGCCCCAACCACGTGCAGCTGTGGATCAAGCTGGCCTTCAAATACCTCAACCAGAAGGACACGTGAGTGCGGGGCCACACACACACTCCTGTCACGCTCCCAGTGCCACACACACTCCTGTCACGCTCCCAGTGCCACACCACTATACACTCCTGTCACGCTCCCAGTGCCACACACACTCCTGTCACGCTCCCAGTGCCACACCACTATACACTCCTGTCATGATCCCAGTGCCACACACACTCCTGTCATGATCCCAGTGCCACACACACTCCTGTCATGATCCCAGTGCCACACACACTCCTGTCACGCTCCCAGTGCCACACACACTCCTGTCACGCTCCCAGTGCCACACACACTCCTGTCACGCTCCCAGTGCCACACACACTCCTGTCACGCTCCCAGTGCCACACCACTATACACTCCTGTCATGATCCCAGTGCCACACACACTCCTGTCATGATCCCAGTGCCACACACACTCCTGTCATGATCCCAGTGCCACACACACTCCTGTCATGATCCCAGTGCCACACACACTCCTGTCACGCTCCCAGTGCCACACACACTCCTGTCACGCTCCCAGTGCCACACCACTATACACTCCTGTCATGATCCCAGTGCCACACACACTCCTGTCACGCTCCCAGTGCCACACACACTCCTGGCATGATCCCAGTGCCACACACACTCCTGTCACGCTCCCAGTGCCACACACACTCCTGTCATGCTCCCAGTGCCACACACACTCCTGTCATGATCCCAGTGCCACACACACTCCTGTCATGATCCCAGTGCCACACACACTCCTGTCATGATCCCAGTGCCACACACACTCCTGTCATGCTCCCAGTGCCACACACACTCCTGTCATGATCCCAGTGCCACACACACTCCTGTCATGATCCCAGTGCCACACACACTCCTGTCATGCTCCCAGTGCCACACACACTCCTGTCATGATCCCAGTGCCACACACACTCCTGTCATGCTCCCAGTGCCACACACACTCCTGTCATGCCTCCCAGTGCCACACACTCTCCTGTCATGATCCCAGTGCCACACACACTCCTGTCATGATCCCTGATCCCAGTGCCACACACACTCCTGTCATGCCTCCCAGTGCCTCCCAGTATGCTGTGCAGTGTTTGTGTTTTCCGTCTGCTTTCATTCGCTCTGCTGATGGTTCACAGAAGGGTTCATTTTATTATTGTAATTTTTATTTCATTAAATCACAGCCTTTGGAATTTGATAATCACACTAAGTTACAATTTGAGTTTATTTGGATATATAGTGACGCGCAATAAAGTAATCATGTGCAGGGCTCGACATCAAGCCTTTCGTGTGCTCGTCCTGCACTAGTGAATCTGTCATTTGTTTGTCTGAGTAAAGTCGCTTATCCGGGATTTTTTTTTTGCGTTGTAAATATAATTTATTGTGAAGCAATATTCTCATCATTGTTAAATAAGCTTTGATATTGTCATATCTGCACCTTTAATTAAATGTATGCTTCATCGTTCATTTTAAATTCTTAAATTTGATCAATAAATTCGATTAGAATAAGAAGACACTATAGGGCTGTTACCCGTGAGCGGTGATCAAATTAAATAATTTACACTGTTATGAGATTGTTTTTTGAATGTACGAATAAGTGTTGGAAAAAATGATACTTTTAAACACGAAATTAAACCGCCAGCAGGGGGCGGCAGATGACCATCTCAATGAGTGAGTCATTCAAATGATTCGTTCAGATTACCGATTCATTCAGTAATTAAAGCACAGTGTTGCTGTGAGATGACACACACACTCCTGTCACGCTCCCAGTGCCACACACGGAACTATTTGGATCTGCTGTGATCTTTGTTTGGAACTATTTTCACTGCTGAAACAGAACAAAAACATTCAATATTGCGTCTAAAACATAAGTGACTTAATTTGAACTGTTGTTGCATAGATGAGCGGACCTGATTTGGTTATTTTCTTATGCAACAGTGTGCGACTATTGTGTTGCATCATCATCGTCCTCTGTGTGTGTGTGTGTGTGTGTGTGTGTGTGTGTAGCTCTGTGTCGGAGTGTCTGGACGCGGCGCTGAACACGCTGTCGCGCGCGCTGGAGGATAACCGCGAGCAGGCCGAGGTGTGGTGCCACTACCTGACGCTGTTCTCGCGGCGAGCCAGCAGGGAGGAGCTGCAGGAGATGTGCGAGATGGCCGTCGAGCACGCGCCGCACTACGACGTCTGGTGGACCGTGAGTCTGCCGCTCTTTCCTGAGCCGCAAATAATCCTCAGCGGCCTTCTTTATAACAAGACGACTCCAGCGTCGTGAAATGAAAACTGAGACTATATTTACATAGTATCGGGGAATAGTCAATAATTAGCCCTGAACTCATCTTTGATCACCAAAATTACATATTTAAAAGTTTTTGATTTTTGAATGTAACTCGACACCCTTGCCTCATTTAGTATGCGCGGTTCTATGAATTTGCAAATGAGCCCCGCCTCCACTCACTCACTCAGCTCAGAGATCCACTGGTAGACGATCACACGTTGATCTGATTGGTTACAAGGTAGTTTGTGACGTCAGAAACACCAGCGATTTCAAAGCGTGTTTTTGAGACTGTCTTTGGTTCACTGCAGTTTTAAGGAGGAAATACTCAGCAATGCTGTCGACTTATGAATTTACACACGGTTTGTCTTAAAGCAGATTAAAAACACCAGATAGACATATGAACATAGAAGTTTCTTGTTTTACCAGTTTTCATAACAGTTTTCTGTTCATTTATATGATAAATAGCCGATAATAAATCAGGTCAAATAAACCAAGTGTATGACACACACGTCGACATCCTCTTGATTTGTGCTTATAGCTGAAAGTACAGTAATTCTGATGAAATGTAAAAATACATATCAAATGACAACAATCATAATTTTGAGCAAAATAATTATGATTATAAAATTGACCATTGTGCAACATGACGGAAAGTTTTAATTGCTGAAAACTGCATTAAAATTCCCAGACATTTAGTTGACTGAAACATGCCTAGACTGACGAGATCTGTGGTTGTGTGTGTGATCCAGTACATGAGCGTGGAGAGCGCCTTCGAGGGCAAGGACTACGTGTGCGGGCGTCTGATCGCGCACCTGCTGGAGGCGTCACATGACCTCGGGCCAGATGCGCTGCGGGCGTCACATGACCTCAGTCCAGATGTGCGCTCCTTCCAGCTGCTGGAGTCGCTGCTGTTCAGGGTCCAGCTCAGTGTGTTCAGCGGCCGGCACACCAGCGCGCGAAACACACTCAAGGTCTCGCTTGCAGACTCACACTTATTCCAGTCTACTGTTTTAGATTTACACACTGATTTATATCTCATCCAGTGTTATTGATAACTCTCTAACTCTCTGTACAATAAGCTCTCATTTGTTAACATCAGTTAGTGTGTTAACTAACAGTGAACAATATATTTGTACAACCTTTATTGGTGGAAGCGGGTTCTGATCATAGACGTACTCTAGCAGTCTCAGGCCATTGTTTGTAAAGGAGGTTGTGTGTGTGTCTGTAGAGTGCGCTGGACTCGAGCGTGTCGGGTCACCTGACCGTGGCGGACCGCTGTCTGGCCTGGCTCTCCTACATCCACCTGGTGGAGTTCGGGCGTCTCCCGCCCTCGCTGTATGACCCGGCCAGCTCCTGCCCGTCCAGGATGGTGTGCACAGACGCCTTCCTCATCCCCTGGAGCCCGGCCCGGGATGGCCACACACCTGACGCCATCATCAGCCTGTTCACAGGTGACCCTGCCCACATCACACACACCTGACGCCATCATCAGCCTGTTCACAGGTGACCCTGCCCACATCACACACACCTGACGCCATCATCAGCCTGTTCACAGGTGACCCTGCCCACATCACACACACCTGACGCCATCATCAGCCTGTTCACAGATGACCCTGCCCACATCACACACACCTGACGCCATCATCAGCCTGTTCACAGGTGACCCTGCCCACATCACACACACCTGACGCCATCATCAGCCTGTTCACAGGTGACCCTGCCCACATCACACACACCTGACGCCATCATCAGCCTGTTCACAGGTGACCCTGCCCACATCACACACACCTGACGCCATCATCAGCCTGTTCACAGGTGACCCTGCCCACATCACACACACCTGACGCCATCATCAGCCTGTTCACAGGTGACCCTGCCCACATCACACACACCTGACGCCATCATCAGCCTGTTCACAGATGACCCTGCCCACATCACACACACCTGACGCCATCATCAGCCTGTTCACAGGTGACCCTGCCCACATCACACACACCTGACGCCATCATCAGCCTGTTCACAGGTGACCCTGCCCACATCACACACACCTGACGCCATCATCAGCCTGTTCACAGGTGACCCTGCCCACATCACACACACCTGACGCCATCATCAGCCTGTTCACAGGTGACCCTGCCCACATCACACACACCTGACGCCATCATCAGCCTGTTCACAGGTGACCCTGCCCACATCACACACACCTGACGCCATCATCAGCCTGTTCACAGGTGACCCCCTGCCCACATCACACACACCTGACGCCATCATCAGCCTGTTCACAGGTGACCCTGCCCACATCACACACCTGACACCATCATCAGCCTGTTCACAGATGACCTTGCCCACATCACACCTGACACCATCATCAGCCTGTTCACAGGTGACCTTGCCCACATCACACACACCTGACGCCATCATCAGCCTGTTCACAGGTGACCCCCTGCCCACATCACACACACCTGACGCCATCATCAGCCTGTTCACAGGTGACCCTGCCCACATCACACACCTGACACCATCATCAGCCTGTTCACAGATGACCTTGCCCACATCACACCTGACACCATCATCAGCCTGTTCACAGGTGACCTTGCCCACATCACACACACCTGACACCATCATCAGCCTGTTCACATCACACACCATAATCCAGTGCATGTGAACTGCTTGACCTCATGTCAGTTTCTCATTGATCATAAGATCATTGACGTGATCTGTTATAATATATATTGGCTTCCAAATATACAGAATTATCGGTATCGGCCAATATAGCAGTTATCGGCTTCCAAATATACAGAATTATCGGTATCGGCCAATATAGCAGTTATCGGCTTCCAAATGTACAGAATTATCGGTATCGGCCAATATAGCAGTTATCGGCTTCCAAATGTACAGAATTATCGGTATCGGCCAATATATCAGTTATCGGCTTCCAAATGTACAGAATTATCGGTATCGGCCAATATATCAGTTATCGGCTTACAGAATTATCGGTATCGGTCAATATATCAGTTATCAGCTTCCAAATATACAGAATTATCGGTATCGGCCAATATAGCAGTTATCGGCTTCCAAATATACAGAATTATCGGTATCGGCCAATATCGGTATCGGCCAATATAGCAGTTATCGGCTTCCAAATATACAGAATTATCGGTATCGGCCAATATAGCAGTTATCGGCTTCCAAATATACAGAATTATCGGTATCGGCCAATATAGCAGTTATCGGCTTCCAAATATACAGAATTATCGGTATCGGCCAATATCGGTATCGGCCAATATAGCAGTTATCGGCTTCCAAATATACAGAATTATCGGTATCGGCCAATATAGCAGTTATCGGCTTCCAAATATACAGAATTATCTGTATCGGCCAATATAGCAGTTATCGGCTTACAGAATTATCGATATCGGTCAATATATCAGTTATCAGCTTCCAAATATACAGAATTATCGGTATCGGCCAATATATCAGTTATCGGCTTACAGAATTATCTGTATCGGCCAATATAGCAGTTATCGGCTTACAGAATTATCGATATCGGTCAATATATCAGTTATCAGCTTCCAAATATACAGAATTATCGGTATCGGCCAATATAGCAGTTATCGGCTTCCAAATATACAGAATTATCGGTATCGGCCAATATAGCAGTTATCGGCTTCCAAATATACAGAATTATCGTTATCGGCCAATATATCAGTTATCGGCTTCCAAATATACAGAATTATCGGTATCGGCCAATATCAGTATCGGCCAATATAGCAGTTATCGGCTTCCAAATATACAGAATTATCGGTATCGGCCAATATAGCAGTTATCGGCTTACAGAATTATCGGTATCGGTCAATATATCAGTTATCAGCTTCCAAATATACAGAATTATCGGTATCGGCCAATATAGCAGTTATCGGCTTCCAAATATACAGAATTATCGGTATCGGCCAATATATCAGTTATCAGCTTCCAAATATACAGAATTATCGGTATCGGCCAATATCGGTATTGGCCAATATAGCAGTTATCGGCTTCCAAATATACAGAATTATCGGTATCGGCCAATATAGCAGTTATCGGCTTCCAAATATACAGAATTATCGGTATTGGCCAATATAGCAGTTGTCGGCTTCCAAATATACAGAATTATCAGTATCGGCCAATATATCAATTGTCGGCTTCAAATATATAATCTGTGTGTGTGTGTCCTGTAGATGCTGTGAGTCACTGCACAGATGAGCGCTTGTCCTCCAGTGAGCAGATTCAGGCCTGTTTCCCCCTTCACTCAAACCTCATTCACCTGTACCGGCGGCTGGACAGGTACAGCACTGCTCCCATCACGAGGCTTCTGAAGTCTGTGCTGTCACTAACAGTGCCATGCTTTCAGGTGTGCGGAGGCGGTGTCTCTGTGTGAGCGCCTGCTGGTGGAGTGCCCGCTCTACTGCCCCCTGCTGGAGCTCACCGGTGACCTGCTGGTGTGCTCGGGACACGCAGAGAGAGCCGAGGCCCTGTGGACACGCGCTCATCAGGACCGGTCCGGCAGCGCTCGTGTATTCCTCCAGCTCAGCCGGTGTCTGCACTCTCAGGTGAGACGACAGACTCTGATCAAAGCTGAAACACAGTGCAGGTGTCCTGATGCTCATCTCTGTGAGTTTGTGTGTGTGTGCAGGGGAAATGCAGTGTTCTGGAAGAGCTCTTTGACAAGTTCATGCGCTCTTTCTGTGAATCTGTGCCAGATCAGCTGAAGCCTCTAGATGTGCTACGGTAATGTCCTCACCGACACCACAGTCTGCAATGTGTGCTAGCATGAGCAGGGTTCCCTCTGTCACAGGATTATCCACGTCTGGGACAGGCAGCAGATCCTTCTAGTTGTTCTCCAGGGCTCGACAGTAAGGCCTGTCCGATGTCCCGGGGCCGTATGAAGGACACTCGGGCCAGTGCTGCATTATTACAAAAGATTATCATTTTAAACACTCGAGAGATTTTAAACCATTCAGGCATAAGAGAAAATGCCACACGAGTACCACATTTATAAGTAAATGATTTTTAAAAATGCTTATCCCGTAGTCACAAGTAGGATTGGGAATCGAAAATCAATTCCAATTCTGGGATCGGATACTTGAGGTCAGGAATCAGATACTTGTTATAAAATTAAAATTTCAATTCCTCTTATCGATTCCTTTGTGAGCATTTCAATACGACTTTAAACCATTCAAGTTGATTCCAGTTTCTGTTTGAATACCTGAAAATCTTAAAACACTGTTTATTTCAATCTCATAATGTTTTCAGTTTTATCTATTTGTTGCGATTGCTAATTTTTTATTTCTTCTTTTTAAATTAGTATTTGCTTGTCTTTAATAATGCTTGAAATTTATATTAGTTAGGCTAGTTGTTCTTCTATGGTGTTTTTAAACCACAGGCAAACGCTCCTGTAAGCGTTCTTTACCCTGTTGATTTCTGTTCATGATAATCAGCTACAAGTGTTTTGTAAAAAGACTGAATGAATATCTAAATTATTACCTTAATTTTTACCTTATTGGAATCAAAATTAAGAATCGATAAGCAGAATCAGAATCGCTAAAATTCTAACGATAACCAACCCTAGTGACAAGTGACTGGAGAAACCATATGGAAATTCAGAAGAAATGTTTCAAATGTGGTTTTGTTGTTTTCTCTGACAGGTGATGCCATGTTTCCTGTGTCTTACTGCCTTTTCTATGCGCAGTATTTGTTTCAAGATCTGATGTTTGTGATTTCAGCCATGTTCTTGGTGTTGAAACTCAAGACTTGCTGAAAGCTCCAACCCTCAGAGATGATGTTGAGCATGAGATGGAGTACCTGCACCTCCTTCACTGGTGCGTCCCGCTGCTGCTCGCCTCGCTCTGCTCTCCACACACTTCCCTTCTCTCCACACACACACATCGCTCTGATCTCCACACGCTTCCCATCTCTCCACACACTCGCCTAGCTCTTCTCTCCACACACTTCCCTTCTCTCCACACACTCGCCTAGCTCTTCTCTCCACACACTTCCCTTCTCTCCACACACACACACCTCGCTCTGCTCTCCACACACTTCCCTTCTCTCCACACACACACCTCGCTCTGCTCTCCACACACTTCCCATCTCTCCACACACTCGCCTCGCTCTGATCTCCACACACTTCCCTTCTCTCCACACACACACCTCGCTCTGCTCTCCACACACTTCCCATCTCTCCACACACTCGCCTCGCTCTGATCTCCACACACTTCCCTTCTCTCCACACACACACCTCGCTCTGATCTCCACACACTAACCCATCTCTCCACACACTCGCCTCACTCTGATCTCCACACATTCGCCTCGCTCTGCTCTCCACACACTTACCTTCTCTCCACACACACACCTCGCTCTGCTCTCCACACGCTTCCCTTCTCTCCACACACACACCTCGCTCTGATCTCCACACGCTTCCCTTCTCTCCACACACACACCTCGCTCTGCTCTCCACACGCTTCCCTTCTCTCCACACACACACCTCGCTCTGATCTCCACACACTAACCCATCTCTCCACACACTCGCCTCACTCTGATCTCCACACACTCGCCTCGCTCTGCTCTCCACACACTTCCCTTCTCTCCACACTCGCCTCACTCTGCTCTCCACACACTCGCCTCACTCTGCTCTCCACACACTTCCCCTCTCTCCACACACCTCGCTCTGATCTCCACACACTTCCCCTCTCTCCACACGCCTCGCTCTGCTCTCCCCACACACTTACCCTTCTCACCCCGACTCTTGCGTTTCCACAGCTTCTGGCAGTCTACCTTTGGCAGTGCGAGAGAGGCCATTGATGCGTTCGAGAAGGCTTTGGGAACCATTACAAAGTTGGAGTTAATTCACACACTCTGGTTAGAGTAAGTAAACTATATAGTTTGATAAACCTTATTCATGATTGGTTGACTGCCAAATTAAAATATTAAACAGAGCGATAAAATACCGTTATTAATGGGTTAATGGTCATTTCAAATAAGCATTTCTGTTCATAACGATTAAACTTGATTTCTTATTCAATTTTGTTTGTTCCTGTTAATTTATTTCGAGCCCTTCTTAGCAGTATTGGCCAAATTTCCATGTCTATTATCAGCTACCAAATATACAGAATTATCGGTATCGGACAATATATCAGTTATCGGCTTCCAAATATACAGAATTATCAATATCGGACAATATATCAGTTATCGGCTTCCAAATATAAAGAATTATTGGTATCGGCCAATATATCAGTTATCGGCTTCCAAATTTAAAGAATTATCGGTATCGGCCAATATATCAGTTATCGGCTTCCAAATATAAAGAATTATCGGTATCGGCCAATATATCAGTTATCGGCTTCCAAATATAAAGAATTATTGGTATCGGCCAATATATCAGTTATTGGCTTCCAAATATAAAGAATTATCGGTATCGGCCAATATAGCAGTTATCGGCTTCCAAATATAAAGAATTATCAATATCGGACAATATAGCAGTTATCGGCTTCCAAATATAAAGAATTATCAATATCGGACAATATAGCAGTTATCGGCTTCCAAATATACAGAATTATCAATATCGGACAATATATCAGTTATCGGCTTCCAAATATAAAGAATTATTGGTATCGGCCAATATATCAGTTATCGGCTTCCAAATTGAAAGAATTATCGGTATCGGCCAATATATCAGTTATCGGCTTCCAAATATAAAGAATTATTGGTATCGGCCAATATATCAGTTATCGGCTTCCAAATATAAAGAATTATCGGTATCGGCCAATATATCAGTTATCGGCTTCCAAATATAAAGAATTATCGGTATCGGCCAATATATCAGTTATCGGCTTCCAAATATACAGAATTATCGGTATCGGCCAATATATCCGTTATCGGCTTCCAAATATACAGAATTATCGGTATCGGCCAATATCGGTATTGGCCAATATAGCAGTTATCGGCTTCCAAATATACAGAATTATCAATATCGGACAATATATCAGTTATCGGCTTCCAAATATAAAGAATTATTGGTATCGGCCAATATATCAGTTATCGGCTTCCAAATTGAAAGAATTATCGGTATCGGCCAATATATCAGTTATCGGCTTCCAAATATAAAGAATTATTGGTATCGGCCAATATATCAGTTATCGGCTTCCAAATATAAAGAATTATCGGTATCGGCCAATATATCAGTTATCGGCTTCCAAATATAAAGAATTATCGGTATCGGCCAATATATCAGTTATCGGCTTCCAAATATACAGAATTATCGGTATCGGCCAATATATCCGTTATCGGCTTCCAAATATACAGAATTATCGGTATCGGCCAATATCGGTATTGGCCAATATAGCAGTTATCGGCTTCCAAATATACAGAATTATCAATATCGGCCAATATATCAGTTATCGGCTTCCAAATATACAGAATTATCGGTTATCTGTTTCAGCCAAAGTGTCCATATCGATGCATCCCCTCATGAAACCCTTTTCAGAGAGTTGTTTCTCAGCACAGAGAGTTGTTTCTCAGTGCAGCCAGTGGTGTGTTCCCTCTGGTAACGCCGGTCCTCTCTCCTCAGCTATCTGTCCTCCAGCTGTAAGATGCTGGCTGAGCAGCCGAGTGTCCGGGAGCTGAAGTCGTTCACGGGTCTGGTGCACCGCTGTCTGGAGACTGTGCCCACCAGACTCACCCTGCCCTTCAGCTCCTCGCAGTACTGGAGCAGCTTCAGCTTCCACAACCAGGTACGCCATGGGAAGCTTCACACCAGTCAATGCCAAGCCTCTTAAGGGTGCAAATGGTTTTCTTTGCTGTCGGACAGGGTAGATGGTAGTGTGTTTGTATTTTGTGCTGTGTGCATTGCAGGTCATATCCTTCTGTTTGGGATGTTTCCCTCAATCCCAACATTCCCTTCTCCTGGAAAGATTTCAGCATATCATGCCAACCAATACTGAACTGGCCATAAGGTAATCAGACGACTTGCTTGGATTTATTCTGATGGTTTCTGACCTGAAGCTTGTGAGAAGTTCCAGTATTTCCCATTATGTACGCGTGTATCTTTTCCTCAGATACCATTACTTGTTTTAGTTTTAGTCATCTGTATGGTGTAAATATGTCTACGGTTAGGGTTACTCTAACCCTTCACTGAAGTTTAAACTCTGTCTTCTCTGTGATAGGGAACTGTTTTATTCTTTAACTTAGCCAATAGGCGTCACTGGATACAAGCCACAGCTTCTGAAGGCACTTTAATGTCCTGGAGTTTAGTGTTAATTGTCCTTGTGTAGGTTGCTGCAGCAGGAATGGCAGGATGGCAATGTTGAACATTTTAAATTGCAAAGCAGAATGTTGTGCAGTAGCGTCCCAACCTGTCTGGCCTTCTGGAAAATGTAAGTTCACAAGCTAATACATCTAGCTAAAATGCTTCTGTGTGTCCTAATGAGATGATGTTCTAAAGTGTTCGGTGTAGCTCTCCACCTCTTTAGCGTAGCTTGTTTTGATAAAGACAAGTCATTTGTCAAATTTTCAATCAAATTGAGACTTTCCCTCCACCTTATATATTCCATATGTACAGGTAAAGACCCATGAGGTCACATGACATGAATTCTCCTTAAGACACACCCCTGTTCCTGCGAGTGTAAGCGTTCACACGTGGCTGGCTCCCTGATAGCATACGATTGGTGGTTTGAATCGCACCCTCGCCATTAGCTTGGTCTTCGCTGTGTCTTGCATAGCTTGACAGGTTCACAAGCCTCAGCTGAGTTGACCTAGCGAGGTTATTAGCGGAGCCGCCAGTGCTCTGATATCCCAATGCCTGAGAATCCTGGCTCCTGGTTTAATGATTAGACAGAGGCTCATAACTAATTAAAAGATCTGAACTGTTGTTTAAAAGTCCCCCTGTAGTCAATAATTGTATCCTTTAAAACTCATCTTTGATCATCAAAATGACAATTTAAAGTTTTTTCCTTGAAAAATAATTCTTCATGTCTTAAAATATCTTGAATGCAACTCGACACCCTTGCCTCATTTAGTCTGCGCAGTTCTGTGAATATGCAAATGAGCCCTGCCTCCACTCACTCAGCTCAGAGATCCACTGGTTGACGATCACACGTTGATCTGTGACGTCAGAAACACCAGCGATTTCAAAGCGTGTTTTTGAGACTGTCTTTGGTTCACTGCAGTTTTAAGGAGAAAATACTAATTTACACATGGTTTGTCTTAAAGCATATTAAAAACTAGCCTGGTTCTACCAGACTCTCGTACATTTCATTTGTACAGAGAGTCTGGCCTCTCTCCATTGAGAAACGTTTACTTCCTTGAAGGCGGGTTCTCTGTTAAAGTTCAAAACTATTGGATCTGCCCAGAGTCACTCAGGATCTGCCATAGCCAATCGCTAACGTGTGGTCGTCCGAATGATCAGAGGATTATGTTTAGAATAAGATGTCTATCTTTTATAAAGTTTATAAAGCGGACGAGAATACTTTTTGTGCGCAAAAACAAACAAAAATAACGACTTTATTCCACTATTCATTTCCTTCTCTCTGTTCCTCGAGTCTTGATAGAGCAGCGCGTCTGTGTTGTACGTCACATGTAGGCTCACTATTGGCCGACGCTAGTCATGTGTGTGACATCACACGTCAACATCAACGTCATCGTTCTCAGCCACTCCCTCTGTTCGCTGATTGGTCCTACAAAAAATTGATTTCTGGAAACCTAAGAATATACAGCAGTCCCAGACGTAGTACTGAAGGAAAATGAAATTGAGCGGAAGTGCGTAGGAGGGCGCAGCCAGGCTAAGTAAAAACACCACATAGAGAGTGAATTCGCGTTTTCGTTCAGCCTATCTGCCATCTTTTTATGCATCGGTCTGAACAGACATTGTCATGCAGAAATCGGACAGGATTTCCGTGCCGAACATTGGTGTTGGTATGAACAGGCCTTTGATAACCCTGAGGTTCTGAACCTGTACTGGTTTGGGATGGCTCCCTTTAGTCAGCGGAGGACTAGATCACACTTTCACATCTCTCTCCTCCTCTCCTGGTTCTGACTGGAATCCCGTGATATGCAGAAGCAATGCTGCATGATTTAAGTTTCACACATGGATGGGGTTTGACCGTTTTCAGGGTTCCCCATCCCCCAAATCCCAGTTTACCCCTGCCTACACCCATTACTGGAGATCAGGGGGCTGGAACACACACCCTCACCCCTGAGACGCAAGACGTCGACCGTCTGAAGGCAGCGAGGGCTAGCCGTAACCTCAGCGACTGGCTGGCGTCTTTCACACTCGTGCTGTTGAGTTGTGGGGTGTCTGAGGGAGATCTGCATGCCACTGGTCTGCCACTTCACCAGGGTCTCGCTTTAACTGGGAGTCTCAGAGGCTGGGTGTTGATCTGATGAGACCAGCGAGATGCTAATGAACATTCCCCTCAGTAATGCAGTGGAGTGGAGTCAGCGAGAGGGGCTTGCTGTCTTTACTCGAGAACCCGATTCCCAGTCCTGTGCGAGATCAGTCTCGGGGTCGTAGGGTCATGGGGTCGTAGGGTGTTCCTGTACATATGGAGTGTGTAACGCTGGACGAGTCTCTAGTGTTGAGTTCTGCTTGAGCTGACCCAGGGTCAGACACTTCTGCATGAGTGACATGTGCTGACTGGACAGAGCTGAGGTGTAGTGTTTGACGTCCTCTGTCGATATATTTCTTGCCAGAGCTATTGCGGTTGAGAAGGAGCAAAGGCAACGAGCAGAGGTGAGTGAGAGGTCAGAGGTCAGGTCATTCCTCACACAGTGACCGATGTCTGTGGCGCTTTGATCAATCTATTGTTCTTTCTGCAGGGTATGCTCAGTGCACGAATATATGTAAGAGTTTAAAGGCATACCTGTGACAGACAAGCGGAGTGTGTGCATGTGTGTGTGTTGTGAACTGACTGTGTTTGTGCTGTGATCGGCACGTTTGCAGGTCCGACGGCTCTATCAGCAGGCGCTCCAGAAACTGCCCCTGTGTGCTGCTCTCTGGAAAGATGTAAACACACACTCACTCACACACACACTCACACACCTGTGTTTCTGTGACGCGTCCCTCACCCCTCTCTCTCTCTCTCTCTCTCTCTCTCTCTCTCTCTCTCTCTCTCTCTCTGCAGTGTTTGCTCTTCGAGGCGGCAGAAGGAGGTAAAACTGACACACTGAAAAAAATAATTGACAAGTGCCAAGAGGTGGGAGTGAGTCTAAGTGAGCCGCTAGGGTTAGAGCCGAGCCACAGCGAGTGACACCAACACCCCACACACACACGCACACACACACACTCAGACTCACACTCAGTGTTACGAGCAGAGTCAGTCGACACACTGTGAGCTGCCAATAATCCAGTATTTGGGCCTCTTTTGACATCACGGACGTAAGTATAACTTTGTTGACGATGTTCCATTTGTACACTAACACTTTTAATTTGACTTTTATTTTTCTTTAACGTTGCGTCATAGTTGTTGACGGACTGACTGTGTTTAAGGGGGCTTGCCTCCTTCCTCTCGATATACTTCAGTTTGTTGATTCTCCTCATGGTGTCTCGACCATGTGTGCTGAAGAGTATGAACTCGCTGGAGAGTTTAAGGGCTCCGCAACAAGTGTTTTTTTTTTTCTTTTGTTTTTTGTTGTTGTTTTTCTCCTCCCTCTCCAACCATGGATTAAATGGCTGTTATTGGAAGTGTTGTGTTCGGCTCGCCAGTGTCGGTGTGTTGATGACACTTCTCCACAGACTGCCAAATCTCGCCGACTCTCAGCATGTCTGTAGTCATGGACTGCGCCAAAAGACCTCATCAACTGTTCATGTAATACTGTTACTTCACCAATTAAACAATCCATGTTTGTATGTGTTTGTGCGTGTGTGTGTGTGTATATATGCACACACACACGCACGTTGATTAACGTATTCTGCAGGAATGATAATCTTACACCTGTTTTTTTCTTTCAATTTATAATTGAACAATGTTTCTATTAAATTATTTTGTACAGAAATACAGTGTTGTGTGTTTATTATTGAGCCTTTTCATACAGCCAGCACATTTACATTAACACAATACACGGGTTTTACTGATGTGTGCTTTCAGAGAACATATGGACAGATGACATGTATCCCTTTACGAAAGAGAGAACAATGCATGCACAAGTCACCTTTATTTATATAGCTCTTTATACAATACAGACTGTTTTAAAACAGCTGATAATAGGAAAATGCAACAAAGTTTGTTTCCAGAAGAAAATAGCGTCACTGTCCAGCTTAAAGGGGTGGTATAATGCCCTTTCACAAGATGTAAAATAAGTGTGTGTAAAGTTTTAGCTCAAAATACCCCCCAGATATTTTTATATAGCATGTTAAAATCATCACTATTTGAGGGTGAGCAAAAACGCACCGTTTTGTATTTGTCCCTTTAAATGCAAATGAGCTGCTGCTCCCGGCACAGGGGGCGGAGCTTCAACAGCTTGCACTCACACAGACATGCACTGAAAACAACAAACCGGAGTCAGACAATGATGGAGAGACTCGAGAAGTGACATGTAGACAACGTTTCTGAATGGTTAGTTGATGAATTTATGTAGCTTATGTGTCATTGATTAGCATATTCTGTCTTAATAATCTATAAAGTGTGTTCTGGGGGCGGAGTTTATGTAAATTTTAGGGTTAATGATGTCACTAATGGGAGGAATGTTGTGTAGTCTCTACCGTTTGTTGTAGTCCTTAAAAAACAATTTCTTTAAAAGCAAATATCTCCCTTTGCACATTGTAACTTTGCACCAGCATGCTAATCAAACCCTAATTATTGTATTACACTGAGGTGCATTGCTGACTCAGAAACAGCTGATGTTATTCTCCCAGAGGTCCTCAGATGTGTCCTCAGGGTCTGCAGTGAGTGATGAAGGACGGGACGGTGTGGGATGATGTCCTCACTCCGGATGCTGTCCTTCCAGAAGTCACTTCTGCTCCAGTCTGAGCACTGCTCTGCTTTCTTTACTAATGATTTAAAAATAAGTAAACCATAATAATACACATAATTTGTTGCTTATAGAATTAAAATATATACAGGCACATCATGGAAGGTAAAGCACATATCCATCAAAAATATTGCACAGAATGTGTGTATAGTGTGTACCACTGCAAAAACATTATTACATCTAATGATGTGAGAGCATATCTGTGAGCAGAGGTGAGACTTGCTGTCGGTCTCGCTGCAGGGAATAGAGTTTCCTATCCGAGGATGAGATGCTCTACACCCGAGCGAGAGTCCAGAGGAAAGAGTCATGAGGACAGAGATGTTTCAGAAGAACAGTCTCAGAACAATAGCGTTATGTAATCTGCAAGTGTTTTGGGTTGGATATCGTTCATTGGCCGCTTCAGAACACATACGTTACGCAGTGCACTGACTGGCCAACAAACCTGTTCCTGTAGCAGTGGCGTAAAGTACTGGAGGAAATGTAATTAGTTACTGTATTTAAGTATCTTTTTGGCTACTTGAGTATAAAATATATTAGCATCTTTTACTCTCTACTTGACTACATTTTTGAAGAAGTAAATGTACTTTTTACTCCAATACATTTGTGAAGAGTAGTGCAATTACACATTACATTCTGCACAGCACCTCACTTTCCTGCAGCAGTTTATCACTGCTATAAAGAAGCGGTGTCGCCATCTACAGGGCAGTGGAGGAACTATATCTGTGCTTCGCCTTTACTCACACACACCTGTCCACAAGGCTACTTCACATGCAGGAGAGCGCATTACCAGGTAGATGTGAATCACAGGTGTTTGATTTAGGAGATGAGGTCATGATGAGGTCATAATGAGGTCATAATGAGGCCGAAACCAGCACATCCAGTGCAAGTAGACTTTGATTATTCATTTGTACTTAACATTATTTTATTTATCCACTATATTGATGAGAGCTTTTTGAAGGATATTGGTTTACTTATGGCCTTTTTGTGCACTTGAGCTGAACTGAGACTCGAGAGTTTGTAGACGTTTAAGAGGCTGTTGTGCTGAACTTTATTTATTGCAATATTCAGGTGTTCAGTTTTATTTAGATTTTATAAAATAAACATGATTTCTCATATTACAAATCAATGTTCTTATTTTCACTGGCATGTCTCTTAGGTGTCGAGGACTAGTTCGTATATGAGCCTATGTTCAGTATGAGTAAAATACTTAAGGACTGTTCAAATCAGATTCTCTAAGACTCGAGTCGTATTGGAATTGGTGACTTGTAACTTGTAATGGAGTCATTTTTACAGTAAGGTATCAGTACTTTTACTCCAGCATGGTGTTCAGGCACTCTTTACACCTCTGTCCTGTAGATATGTCGTGTCTTGAACGTCTCTATGCTGTCTGGCTGAGGTACTCTGGGTCTTGTCTACACCGCTGTGTGTGTGCAGGAGGTTACGCTCCATGTCTTCCTGTGGCGGGTGGAGCTTCCTCTACGGTGGAGGAGTTTAAAAGGTTAATCACACTAGACTTCACATCTCCTGCCTTTCAGGATCATCTCTGCCTTATTTAGCAAAAGCATGAGAACTGTGTGATGTTTGTAAGTAGGACATGTTCCTGAATCCTGGGACAACATTCCTATCAACCAATCATATATTAGAGTTCTGTTTGTAGGGTTACCTAGTCTCCTCAAACCATAATTTCCATCAGATTTTAGGGGCAGGTAATGGTTAGGGGTTATTACTCATTACAACATGCAATATGTAATCAGATTACTTTTTAATGTAACATGTATCTCATACCAAGTAGCATGCAATACATAATCAGATTACTTTATGATGTTACTCAACTCAACTCAACTTTATTTATAAAGCACTTTCAACACCACAAGTGGAACCAAAGTGCTGTACATATGGAAGTAAAATAATGTCAAATGTTTTTGAAATAAAAAGCCTTTTGAATTGCACTACTTGAAAAAAAAAAAAAAAAAAAAGGCATTGCATTAACCATGCTTGCATTTTAATGCATTGTATTTTTAGGACTTGCATTTTTATGGGCTGAAATTCAACATGGTTGAATATTTAAGCTGTGAAAATTTCAATTAAAAACACAATCACCTTTTCATTATTAAAAATTCAATAATCCATATTCACCTTTCATATTTCACTTCCAAAATATTCAAACTGTTTAAAAATACAACCAATAATATTCAACAGGCAATTTTCGGTCCATTTTATTTCGCTTTGCAAAATTCGCTTCCACAAATTCAGTGGTTCAAATTCGACAGTAAATTCAACATTGACGTCCAGGAACTGCAGGAAAAGCAATAGATTACCGAGCATACTCTCCATCTGCTGTTAGTCGACCTCACCATCAGATGGTGCAAAAGCGCTTGTTGTTGACGAAGACATTCATTCATTCATTCATAAAATGGAAATGATTGTCTGTGTCAGTATGTGCGGAAAAGATGATAAACACACAAAAGCTGTGTAATCGGTTTCCCTCAATACCTCATACTCAAGGATTCCCCTTCCGTCGGGACAAAACGCTTAACGTAGCTTAATGTACTAATACAGTGATATGAAAGATCAATCTTGCACCTTATTGGGGAAGTAGGCTGTAGGCTACTATATAGGCTACAGGCAAGCATGGACTCAGAATATGAACTTGACGCGCAAAGTTTCATGCTGAGCGTTTCGTGATATACTAGCGATATACATATAAGCCTACTGGTACACATATACTGATATACTATATATACTGTAGTATGCCTACGTGTATTGCATTAGCTTAAACTGTCATAGCACTTGCATATTGTTGTCCTATTGTTAATTTAACTGTAAATCACTTTGGATAAAAGCGTCTGCTAAATGACTAAATGTAAAATTGGCTTGACGTTGGACATTCGCACATTTAGGGACCGTCTCTAAAGTTGCATACAACATTGACATACATGTTTCTAACTTCAATAGCAAACTTAAATTTATTTGAATAAATATCAAAAATCCAAAGGGTGCGCATTATGCCTGACACTACATGAACACTTTACAGTTGGTTTTATGACTGTAAGTCGTTCTATTCAAATGCTATCGGAGTTAGAAACGTGTATACAAAAGTCGTATACACTTTAGAGACGGTCCCTAAATGTGCGAATGTCCAACATCAAGCCATCTTTATGCCAGTCTATCACTGGGAGCGCGTTAAAGCTTTGCGCGTTATTCTGAGTCCATCTGCTTGCCTGCGAGTTTGGTCTTTTACATCACTGTAGTCCATTAATCTACGTTAAGCGTTGTATATGTCCAGAAGTATTGAGGGAAACCCTAATAGCCTGCATGCAGCACATCGCCACAATATAAAGTTAAGGCAACTAAACAACCAAGAGAAATATATGTCAACCTCAAAAATGTAACATTGGATCTGTACCGCATCGGGGAATAACATTATAATCTCGTTCACGGTAGAGAAAGATGCATGTAGGCTACACAGGAAAAGTAACCATGAAGACACTGAATTTAACATAAAACAGCCGTCATAATAATCACAAATACACTTACATTGCTGTAAATGAGTTTTATGAAAGAATGAGTTGCTCTAATTTTGCTGGTCTTCGTCAACAACACGCGCTTTTGCACCATCTGATGGTGAGGTTGACTAACAGCAGATGGAGAGTATGCTCGGCAATCTACTGCTTTTCCTGCAGTTCCTGGACGTCAATGTTGAATTTACTGTCGAATTTGAACCACTGAATTTGTGGAAGCGAATTTGCAAAGCGAAATAAAATGGACCGAAAATTGCCTGTTGAATATTATTGGTTGTATTTTTAAACAGTTTGAATATTTTGGAAGTGAAATATGAAAGGTGAATATGGATTATTGAATTTTTAATAATGAAAAGGTGTTTGAAATGTTTTTAATTGAAATATTCACAGCTTAAATATTCAACCATGCTGAATTTCAGCCCATAAAAATGCAAGCCCTAAAAATACAATGCATTAAAATGCAAGCATGGTTAATGCAATGCCTATTTTTTTCAAGTAGTGCAATTCAACAGGCTTTTTATTTCAAAAACATTTGACATTATTTTACTTCCATATGTACAGAAGGTATAAAAGAGAAAATAAAAACAAAGACATAAAAACAATGCAAACATATGACATACACAACTTACAAAGCATTATCAAATGCTAAAGAAAACAAAAAAGTTTTAAGCGCACTCTGAAAAACACCCAATGAAGGACACGTTTTTACAGACAGAGGAAGGTCATCCGGAGCCAGGAGCTGCGACAGAGAACGCCCGATCACCTTTACATTATAAACGGGATCACAGAACCATGAGGAGCAATTGATCATTTGAGCGCAGAGATCTACTGGATTGACAGCGGCTGATTAAATCAGTAACATACTCAGGCGCTATACCATGCAGAGACTTAAAAAACATACAACACTTTGTATTGAATTCTGTATCGTATGGGTAACCAATGTAGTTTAATTAACACTGGAGTAATGTGCTCTCTCTTCTTAGTACCCGTTAAAAGTCTAGCAGCTGAGTTCTGAACGAGTTGCAAACGGGAGAGAGAAGCCTGACTCACACCCAAATACAACACATTACAGTAATCCAAACGGGATGACACAAAGGCATGAACAACCTTCTCCATATCGTCAAAAGAGAGGATAGATTTCAATTTAGATAGCCAACACTTAACTTCTGCCAGACATGCATGAAGAGACTGAATGGCACATTTATGCCCATGCTTCAGTGGTAAATAAATTTAATAATAATAATAATAAATTTTATTTATAAAGCACTTTTCATAAAAGAATCTCAAAGTGCTACAGAGACCATATTAAACTAATTAAAATCAAAAACAAAATAAAATAACTAGTGCTAAAATATAAAGGCTGAAAACTACTAAAATATAGCAGGGCAAAATTAGTAAAGCCTAAGGACAGCTTAAAAACGCCTGCCTGAACAAGAAAGTTTTAAGCTCTTTTTTGAAAGAGTCCACAGACTGGGGTTCTCGCAGATGTTCAGGGAGGGAGTTCCAGATGCGAGGGGCAGCAGTGCAAAAGGCTCGGTCTCCCATGGTGCGAAGTTTTGAGCGTGGCTGATGGAGGCGGTTTGTGCTTTGAGACCGGAGGTTACGGGTGGAAGAGTGAGGGGTAAGGAGATCTTTGAGGTATTGTGGGGCGTTGTTATAGATGCAGAGGTGGGTGATGAGGGCAATCTTGTATTGAATTCTTGAGGTTATGGGAAGCCAGTGAAGATTCTGAAGAATGGGGGTGATGTGTTCATATTTGCGGGTTTTCATAAGAGTTCGGGCAGCACAGTTCTGAATGAATTGAAGTTTCTGAAGATGTTTATTTGGTATACCGATAAGCAGGCTGTTACAGTAATCCAGCCTGGATGAAATTAAGGCGTGGACCAGTTTTTCTGCGTCAGAAAAAGTGAGGAAGGGGCGGAGTTTAGAAATGTTTTTGATATGAAAAAAGCAGGTTTTGCAAAGATGTTTGATATGATTTGCAAAGGTCAGTTGTGGGTCCAGCTTAACACCGAGGTTGGTAACAGTAGTTGACAGGGGGATGTCTTGGCCAGAGAATGAAATAGTGGTTATGGGTGATGACTGGACCTGATGAGGGGTGCCGATTTGGATGGCTTCAGTTTTTGAGCTGTTCAACTGGAGAAAATGATGACTCATCCATGCCCTAACCTCCTCCAGGCAGTTAGAGAGGGCTAGAGATGATGGTGAAGAGGAAGCAGAAGCTGTTGAGGGAGCAGATAATGCTGGAAGGTCCGGGGTGGAGCATAAGTTTGAGTCGGTTCGCAGGTATAACTGAGTGTCATCAGCATAGCAGTGAAAGGAGATGCCATGACGGCTGATGACACGACCCAGTGGCAACATATATAAAATGAAAAGTAGGGGCCCTAGTATAGATCCTTGGGGGACACCACAAGTGACAGGAGCTGTACGGGACCAAGCAGATCCCAGGTTGACGTACTCTGTCCTGTCAGTGAGATAAGAGGTGAACCAGTCCAGTGTGGAGTGACAGAGTCCAATGTCGGTATGAAGACGGCTTAGGAGGATATGGTGGTCGATGGTATCAAAGGCCGCTGAAAGGTCAAGGAGAATAAGCAGAGAGGGTGATCCAGAATCTGCAGAAATTAGAAGGTCGTTAGTTACCCTCAACAGCGCTGTCTCTGAACTATGGGCGGTACGAAAACCAGATTGGAATGTTTCAAACAGTGAATGACGTTGTAGATGTTCTTGTAACTGTGCAGCAACAGCTTTTTCAAGCACCTTGGACAGAAACGGAAGATGTGAAATGGGTCGATAGTTAGAGAGGCATTCTGGATTGAGGTTGGGTTTCTTCAGAAGAGGTTTGATTACGGCAGTTTTAAGTGGGGGTGGGACATAACCAGAGTTTAATGAATGGTTTATTATTTGTGTGATGAGAGGACTAATGGCCGTTATGTTTGATTTGATGAGCGCAGTAGGGAAGGGGTCCAAGGGAGAGGTGGAAGGCTTCATTTTTTTGATGAGACCCTCAACTTCGGTCTGTGTGACTCTAGTGAAAATACTGAAAAGAGAGGGTTGAGGGCCGGCAGATGGCACTGATGGAGCTGGGAAGCCAGAAAGCTGAGACCGAATGGAGTTGATCTTGTCTTTAAAAAATTCAAGAAACCTATTGCAGAGTTCTACTGTGGGTTCGGTATGAATTTGGTTATTGGGATTTAGTAGATGATTTATTGTTGAAAAAAGCTGTTTGGAATTTCCTGGATTGTTATTGATAATGTCAGAGTAGTAGATAGACCGGGCTTGTTTAAGGGCTGCTGCGTAGGCCTTCTGATGCTGTTTGTAGGCCAGCTTGTGTACCACCAGGCCAGATGATTTGACACACCTCTCAATGGCACGGCCACCAGCCTTCATCTTGCGCAGTTCATCCGTGAACCAGGGGGCCGAACGGGAGAAAGACACAGTTCTTGTTTTGAGGGGAGCATGTGTATCCAGAAGGCAGTGAAGAGAATCATTGTAGTGTTCAACTGATTTGTTGACAGATGAATGGGTGAATGAGGCCATCAATTGGAGATCAGAGTAGAGGATGGCAGGGTTGATATTTTTTATATTGCGAAAATTAATATCACGCTTAGGCTTAGGGAGTGGTGACGGGCAAGAAATGTCCATTGAAATGATGCTGTGATCAGAGACGCCCAGGTCATATACCAACAGATTTTTGATGAAAGGAGAGTCAGAAATAACCAGATCTAAAGTGCGCCCCCTGGTGTGAGTAGGAGCATCAACATGCTGTGTAAGATTGAGACAGTCCAATACATTTAGAAATTCAGCTGCCAGCGGGGAGGAGGGATTTTCAATATGAATGTTCATATCGCCAAGTATAATGTTATTGGATGATAGAGAGCAGAAAGAAGTGAGGAGGTCCTGAATCTCAGCAATAAAGGATGGGTGAGGTTTGGGTGGCCGGTAAATCAGTACTGCATTTATCTTGGAGGGGGGTTTTGATTTAAAAGCCAGATATTCAAAAGAGGACACATCAGGGAGAGACAGAAGAGAAAGCTTGAGACTGTCGCGGTAGATTACTGCCAGGCCACCACCACGACCAGTGCAGCGAGCCCTGTGCATGTAACTGTATCCAGTGGGACAAGCTTCATTTAAGGATGAAAAAACATCTGGTTTATGCCAGGTCTCAGTGAGGCACATCAGGTCAATATCTTTCTCAAGAATGTGATCATGTATCAGGCTAGATTTATTTGACAGGGATTGGATATTAAAAAGTTCAGTTTTGATGTGGGAATTGTGGTCAGTGGACCTCTGGATGGGACGGAGCAGGCTGAGATCCACTCCTCGCCTTCCATCATACACAGCGTGCCGTAGTCTCGCGATGTTTCCGCCGTTTTTCCTTACACTGATGGCAGCGCTCTGATGACGTGTCTGCGATGCGACAGGAAGGGCAGCGGACCAGACGGAGCCGGCGTCGAGAGGCTGGATGTAAACAAACTCTCTCCGCAAGTTTCCAGCTTCAAGCTGCGTTAAGGTAGCGGGTCCGTTTACTGGAGCAAGCATCGGCGATGGTTCCGGGAAGACCGGGCGGATCCATCGGCTGCATACGAACCGGGAAGAAAGAGAAAGTCCAGGACGCGATTCTCTCAGGTAAGCTTTTAGTCGAATTATCATGCCGGCACGTTTCCCACGTCTTCTAAAACGTTTTAAAAATTTGAGAATCATCCGCTTACAGATGATACTGAATCCCACATTTCTCAAAAATCGAACCTAGAGGGAGCATATAAAGGGAAAATAAAATTGGTCCCAGTATAGAGCCCTGAGGAACCCCACACACAAGAGGTGCAACGGAAGAAGAATAATCCCCTAAACTGACTGAAAAAGTCCTATTCTTCAAATAGGAAGAGAACCATTTCAGGGCTAAGCCCTGAATACCAACCTGATCCCTAAGACGATCAATGAGAATGTTATGATCAACTGTATCAAATGCCGCTGTAAGATCTAACAAAAGCAAAACAACACGGTTTCCAGAGTCAACACCTCGCAGGATATCATTAGAGACCCTCAAAAGAGCAGATTCTGTACTATGACCAGCTCTAAAACCTGACTGGAATCTATCGGAAATGTTATTTCTCGTTAAAAAGTCATTAAGCTGTGCATTCACAATTTTTTCTAGTATCTTAGAAATAAAAGGCAATTTTGAAATCGGACGAAAACTACTCAAGTCAAAGGGATCTAAGCCGTTTTTTTTTAAAAGGGGCTGAATAACCGCATGCTTAAAACTAACCGGAACAACACCAGATGACAAACTAGTATTCATAATAAACAGAATACTTGGGCCAATTGAATCAAGTACCTTCTTAAACAGAGAAGAAGGGACACATCACCAGGAGACCTGGCTTCATATGAGCAGTTATATCATTGAGCTGCTGCAAAGAAACAGGCATAAAACTGGTTAATTGGTTCGGAGGGTCAACAGAAGCAATAAAATCATTGCCAACAGATGAAATCTGAGATCTAATTCTATCAACCTTACCAATAAAAAAGTTTAAGAGCTCTTCATACATGTCAGCAGAAGGAGTGAGTGAAGGAGTAACAGTACCCAGACAGCATGGTAACATTGATTCAATATTGAGTTTTGATCCAAACCATCATTTTGGTTGACATCAAAATTTCAATGTTTAAAGTGTGTTGGATCAGCATTGAAATGTTGATGAAAGGGACAGTGACATTGAACTAACAGTGAGTCTTAGTTCATGAGCACAAGATCTTGCAGGCGTGTATCTGTGCAAAACACTACTGGGTGTTTCCCAATCAATGGGGCGTTTCAGTTCATGATGGGCACTTTCAATGGTGTTACCTCATTTGCTCTAATACACTGGGGGTTTGGTTTAGGGGTGGGCCCTCATGATTTTAGCAAGTCTTTTGAAAAATGGTTGAAAAACACCAATTGTACTTTGAAAATTGGCACTAATTGGTATACGCCCATTTTGGTTTTGCATGTGGGCTTCTCAGTAGTTAATTGATGCTTCCTTATTAAAGAGAAAACACAAGGTGCATCCTATACGGAAGTCTTGTGTGTTTGACATGCATGAACTCTCCGAGTTTCAAACAATGGTGCATATAATGTATTTCTGTTTTTAGCATGCTTTTTACTTGCATTTTATTTATTGTTACTAAATCTACTAACATACATTAATTTTCCAAGTAAGTAAAGTGTTGAAATAAATCGCACAGATAGCATGGGAACATTAATACAATGTTGAGTTTTGATCCAAACCATAATTTTGGTTGAGATTGACATTTCAGTGTTTAAAGTGTGTTGGATCAGCATTGAAATTTTAATGAAAGCCAACAGCACACATGGGTGGAGACAGTGACATTGAACTTACAGTGATTTGTAGTTGATGAGCACAAGATCATTCAGGCATGTATCTCTGCAGAACACTAGTGGGTGTTTCTCTATCAGTGGGGCGTTTTCAAACCACAATGGGCATTTTCAACCGCTTTACCTGATTTGATCTAATCCATTGGGGACTTGGTTTAGGGGTGGGGTGGTTTAGCAAGTCTGTTGAAAAATGGTTGAAAAACATTTATTGTAGTTTGAAATTGGCCACTGATTGGTAAACGCCCATTTTGGTTTTGCATGTGCACTTCTCAGTAGTGTAACGCTTCCTCATTAGAGAGAAAACATAGGTGCATCCTATACAGAAGTCTTGTTTGTTGAAGCACCTGACATACTTACATGACTTCTCTAGCACAGTTTCAAACAACAGTGCATCTACACACTTAAAAAATGCACATTGCTTTAGTAAAGTTTATTACAAATTTCCTGAATAAAGTTCTAACGTCATTTAACACATTTCTTGAAGTGCAGGAGACATGAACACGAGCAAGAAAGTTACACTGCAAACATAGCCCATGTCTTGCATCCATCAGTGTTTGCATGCAGAGCACATTGCTCCTTTAGTAGGAATGAAGGCCGACGAAGATGGACAATAAATAAATAAAAAGCACCCCCCTCCTGATAATGCTGATATTGATTAAACACCGAGTTGTTGTCGACAGCATAATCACCTGACCTGGGACTTGATGATATCCTGTGCCTTATCACTGCTTAATCAGGTAATCATTCATATTCCTGAATCTGTATTCAATTTGAGAAATTTCCACTGAAACACAATAACAAAAAACATCTTGTGTTTATTAAGAAAGTGGCTGACATGGCTATTTTGTGATATTTAAAGAGATTAAGGTCTACATAAGGTGAATCTGCAGCTTCAAAGGGATAGTTCAGCCCGAAATGAAAATTCTGTCATTATTTACTCATCCTCAAGTTGTTCCAAACCTGTATGAATTTCTTTCTTCTGCTGCACACAAAAGAAGAGAGTGAAGAATGTTGGCATCCAGACAGTTGATGGTAGCCATTGACTTCCATGGTATTTATTTTCTACTATGGAAATCAATGGCCATCGTCAACTTTCTGGTTACCAACATTCTTTAAAATATCTTCTTTTGTGTTCAACAGAAGAAAGAAACTCATACAGGTTTGGAACAACTTGAGAGTGAGTAAATGATGACAGAATTTTCATTTCGGGCTGAACCATCCCTTTAAAGAAATGTTCATTGAAAAAACCTAAGTTATTTTATTCTACAAGATAAACTTGTTACTTGAATGCTATGTAGTTTCACAGAAAATGAACTGAGATATTGTTAATGGCTATAGCTCAGAGGTGTTTGTTCCTCTTCATGAAGTCATGAGTTTAGCTCCAACACCTGCATGGAAGTTTCCATTGATCCTAATGACCTTGATTAGCTTGATTAGCTGCTTCAGGTGTGTTTAATTAGGGCTGGAGATAAAATCGGACACCCCTGCCGTAGTGATTTTTTTAATATATTGAAGCATTAATAGATTTTAGAAAAATAAATGAAATAATCAGAATTTAACGATACTTTAATCATAGTTAGAATATTTTGTGTTCAGCAACTTTTTTTAAAAAGCGAATCGTATTGTGTTTAGTATATTAACATTCTTGAATATGGCAACTGAATTGACTTGTTCTCGAGTAACATCATGCTTTCTTTTTCAGATTTCAGAGAACCCAGAGGAAAAGAGGCAGTAGTCTGATGTAAGACAGATCTTTAAAACCTGAACCGTTGGACCACCTGTAGTTATGACATCAGACTTCTGAAGCCAATTTTATTTTTAAAGGTTGAAATGCTTTTGTCCTATTTCTCCCCCTTTCTTCTTTAAAGAATGATCTTTTAATATATTTTTGTCATTGATTGATTGAATAAAATAAATTAACTCAACTGCTGGAAATGTGTCATTTATATTTTAAAAGGTTTTTGCCAAATTTTTGGTCAGGAATTTGTTGACGCATCATTGAAGTGTAGTTGAAATATTAATGTTGTTTCAACATTAACTTAGTACATCAGATGGCAACATTGGTTGACATTCCTTTTCAGCTGTATTTTCTGTGTTTCAACAAAATGTATTTAGAATCAACATCACATTGTAACATTGATCAAACCATATTACCAAAGATTATTTCTGTTAATTTCAGTGTTGATTCAACAGCAGTGATGTAGATTCAACATCTTAGTGTAACGTTGATTCAACAATATTACCATCGATTTATTTTAGTTAATTTCAGTGTTGATTCAACAATATTACCATTGATTAATTTTAGTTAATTTCAGTGTTGATTCAACAGCAGTGATGTAGATTCAACATCATAGTGTAACGTTGATTCAATATTGCCATTGATTATTTGTGTTAATTTCAGTATTGATTCAGCATCGGTGATGTACAATCAATCATAGTGTAATGTTGATTCAGTAGCATTACTATTGATTTTTTGTTCAACAGTTTCAAAATTAACTGTTTGTTAAAATTAACAAAAGTGATGTTGATAAAAAATCACTTCGTAATGTTGAATCAATACTATTACCGTTGATTTTTGGTTGAAATCTGAACATTGCTTCAGCATTAACTGAGGGTGCAAGAGTGATGCAAAAACAACATCACTTTGTAATGTTGAAGCAATATTAACACCATTGATTTGTGATTGAAATCTGAACATTATTTCAATATTAACTGAGGGTGCAAGAGTGATGGTAAAACAACATCACTTTCTAATGTTATTTCAATGTAATCAGCGTTGACGCATCAACACTGACTCAACATTGTTTCAATGGTTACATGCTATCTGGGTAGGGTGAAGAACAGCATTTACAGTAGAGAAAAGTACTCTAGAATTATTACAGTTTCTGGAAATGATGACAGAGAAATAATTTGATCTAGCCAATTTATCAGCTCTTTGATACTCGTTCAAACGGTTCTTCAAAATCTCATAAGAGACTTGTAGTTTATCTTTAACCCATTTGCGTTCAGCGCTCCTACACTCCTGCCTAAGAGCACGGGTAGTACTGTTTAACCAGGGCTGCGATTTGACTTTTTTTCACCTGACTTTGACAGGAGCCACAACATCTAAAATCTCTAAACAAGAAGAATTAAACTGATCGACCAACTCTTCTAAACCCATACAGAGAGAGTGTGACTCGATCAATGAAGAAAAAGGAGAGACATTAAAAACAGCTGAAAAACTACTAGCTGTGCATGGATTGAGTATGCGAGATGAAACCGAGGCAGAAACAATATTATCCGGCACACCACAAGGAAAGTTAGAATTTAAGATAACAGTCTTATGGTCAGAAAAAACAGTATCAACAATCTTCACGCTATCAACAGAGAAACCCCGAGATAATACAAGGTCAAGCGTATGACCACGCTCATGAGTTGGACCCAAAACGCATTGTAAAAAATCAGATGACTCTAATAAATTTAAAAATTCTTTGACCAGGGGCTTTGAAGGGCAGCACACATGGATATTAAAATCCCCCAAAATTAGAATATTGTCAAAAGAAGGGACAATACCAGATAAAAAGTCAGAAAACTCCTGTATAAAATCCCCATAAAAGTTTGGGGGTCTATAAATCAAAACACATAACAGAGATTTAAAAGAATTCAGCGTAATTAACTGAGATTCAAAAGTGCAAAAGGACGCAGAAGGTGAAAGTCTGCACTTAAATTGGTCTTTAAAAACAGGTGCAAGACCCCCGCCACGGCCAACAGACCTCGGGGTACTAAAGAAACTGCAACCAGGAGGAGAAAGTTCAGAGAGAGGAGTCATTTCACCAGCATTAAGCCAAGTCTCAGTAACAAATAAAAAATCAATTTCATGAGAAAGAAAAATATCGTTCAAAATAAAGGTCTTATTTGCCAGAGATCTCGCGTTAATCAACGCCATTGTCACTGGAGTGGGAGTGGTATCGGAGGAGGATTGCAGAGAGGAATCATAAAATGTTACCGGACTCCCGTCATATAAAGAGCGAAGATTCCAGTGATTAACTCCTCGATCTGCAGACTGGCGGCTTACGTGAACCGTCCGCGAAGACTGAGGCATCAACGCCGAAGACGGAAAGACAGTTACAAGTATCTCATTACAAGCAACGTGCAATACATAATCAGATTACTTTTTGATCTCATTACAATATAAAAGGTGGGATTGCATCATTGTCCTTATTCCTCAAATAAGCAGTTAGTTCAGGCGTCTATGCACTGAGTTAACCTTGATTGGATTTCTAGTCTTGGTTCTTCTTTGAATAGGGAACAGAAGCAGGCGTAGTTCTCACTGTAGTCTATGTGAAGCCCAAGTTCATCCAGGGTCAGATTCTCACTCAGTCTCCCCAGTCTCTCAGACTGATGCTCGATGTTGTAAATGTGTCCGCGACTGGAGTGAAGCTGGTCCTGTGTTTCAGTGGAGGAATGCCGCTTGTGGACCCATCAAACATCTCTTCGGTACAGATTTAGGGACCCACTCGTCCCGTATGATGATGTTTCCTTTTGTTGAAGGTGTTGTGTGAATGTCATTGTCCTGTTCAGTGGATCTTCTGTGACCCAGAGCTGGAGCTTCTTCACCTTTAAGCCAAATCTGTCTCAGTCTCAGTCCATGACTCTTTGCCTGCTAATGCCTTAGGTTTCCAGAAGTGGACCGTTTGAGCATGAGATTATTCTATGGCTGTTATTGGCTGATGTTCTCTGATCAACTCTTTCTGGTTTTCTTCTGGAACTCTCCGTCTTCCATGTTGACAATAACCTTCTTCCTCTCCATCATCATCATCATCATCATCATCATCATCTCAGTTCTCTGCAGTCTTCTCCTCAGGTGGACGGTCTCTTCGGCCCTGTGTGTGTGTGTGTGTGTGAGTGTGTGTGTGTGTGAGAGAGAGAGAGTGTGTGTGTGTGTGTGTGAGAGAGAGAGAGTGTGTGTGTGTTTGTGTGTGTGTGTGTGTGTGAGAGAGAGAGAGAGTGTGTGTGTGTGAGAGAGAGAGAGAGAGAGAGTGAGTGTGTGTGTGTGTGTGTGTGAGAGAGAGAGAGAGTGTGTGTGTGTGTGTGAGAGAGAGAGAGAGAGAGAGAGAGAGAGAGAGAGAGAGAGAGAGAGAGAGAGAGAGAGAGAGTGTGTGTGTGTGTGTGTGTGTGTGACACCAGAAGCTGCTGTGTGCTCTTCCTAATTGAATGCAAGTATTATTTCTACAAACTGAGCTCATAACTCATAGGACTAATTAATAACAAGTGTATTTTTTTAAACATGCATAATGTAACTCTCGTATGCAAAATGTATTTGCATTTGTTATAATTTATATCTAATTTAATTAATTTTTTTCTGTTCATGGAGATAGCACTGACAGTGTGCCGTGCTTTAGTGGAAGATTGCTGCCATCTACTGGAAAACAAACACATTTAATATTAAAATATGACATTTGAAGGACAGCCACTAGATGGCAGCAGCGCATCACTCACGGGCTCGTTTGCCACATACTGTAGGTATTCATCTTTTCAAGTTTTCATTTAGATTTGTGTTAGACATTATAAAATCATTATTATAACAATAAAAAATTATCTTTGGTCAAATAACTGAAGTATCATTGTTTTTTACAATACAGTCAAACCTGAACATGGTGTTATATGTGTGTAGGCCTATATGTGTGTGTTTCTGTATTCGTTCTGCATTGTGGATGTTTTATGGCGTCTTCATTTCTGTGTCTGCTCCGCATTGAGCTGTCTTTGCTTTTTTGACAAAATATGTAACAGAGAGCAACCCTATGGATGACTTCTGGGGGTTGTGTGTGTTTTGGGTGAGCGTTCCCCAGTGTGGATGTGTTAACGTGTTGCCACTCTCAAATCATGTTCAGGTTTGGTTGCATGCATTGTTGTGAAGATAAAATAACATTTTGCACATTACATTTTCCATTGTATTGACTGACTCACACATCTGTGCAGATTCATTTATAGATTTAACAACATTTAACCCAAGCCAGTGGTGACCGATCCAGCTTCTGGAGGGCCCAGTTTATCTCCAGCCTATTCCAGCACAGTTCATCAGGAACACGAGCTGTGACTGCGCTGGGAGCCTTTCACAAGGTAAGAGTGCATATTAAAGGCTACTAATAATAAAAAGGTACTTTTAAAAGGCATAACATCCCAGTGACGTCTTTTGTACCCTGTTTTTCTGAGAGTGTAGCCTGGATATTTCCAGTAACCCTGAAGACTTGGTTAGCTGGTTCAGGAGTGTTTATTGGGTTGAAGCTGAACTTTGCAGGACATTGACCCTCCAGGACCAGGACGCCCCTGACATAAGCCCTTCACATTAACTGAATGTGATTTATCAACACCTAGTACATCTTAAAATATAGAGCTCGTGACAAATGAATACAACATAAAGAAAGTATTTTAGTTGTTAGAAAATACTACCAGAGCTTTGCTGGACAAACATTATATGCATAAAACACTGGGAATAACTAATACCTTTTAGAAAGAAATGAGCAAATCTCAGAGAAACATCAACCAGTTAAGCACGTAACAATAATAACTTAAAGGTATAGTGGAGGATCTTTCCGAATTTTAGATAAGACCTGCCCTCTCCACTTTTTGAATAAGTTTGATTGATTCACCAGAATGATTGACAATTAGGAGGACCAATAGTATAGGTGATCCACCCGGAAGTAAAAAATCCTCCATTATACCTTTAAAAAGTGCTGTCTTATAATTTACAATGTTAAGAGGCTTGGTTTTAAATTGTATCACACATATAATAAAATCTGTTAAATGTAATTTGTAGATTAATGTATTCGGTTAATTACTTAAAGCATCATGATCCAGTTAATTTTCAATTATTTGTTTAACACTGATTTTAATTTGAACCACTGCGTTCGTGACGTCACGTAATACGCAATTACGTTGAAAAGGTCACGCTTGACGTAGACAGAAGTACCAAGTCAGTGTTTACAAATGTGCGGAAGGAGGACCTTATACACATATTCAAATGTCTTTGTGTCAGTTTATCGTTTAAAATGCCCATTTCGTGTGCGTATCCTGGGTGTTTTAATATTAAAAAGCCTAAAAGAAAATTTCAAGCGTGACCTTTTCAACGTAATTGCGTATTACGTGACGTCACGAACGCGCATCACAGAACAGAGCAAGGCGAACATTTGTGCTTATAAAACGTAAACGTTTTTATTTATTTTTGAAATGACCGATCGTTTCGCTAGATAAGACCCTTATTCATTGTCTGGTATCGTTTAAAGCCCTTTGAAGCTGCACTGAAACTGTCTTTTGGACCTTGAACCATTTGGGGCCCATTGAAGTCCATTATATGGAGAAATGTTTTCATAAAAAACCTTAATTTCTCTTCGACTGAAGAAAGAAAGACATGGAGATCTTGGATGACATGGGGGTGAGTAAATTATCAGCAAAAGTTTTTTTAAAGTGAACTAATCCTTTAAGTGGTTTAATTCGTATCTTGCTGATAGATCTGTTTCTGTGTGTGTAAAAGATTGCATGTCCCGGAGGTCCCTGTTATTGTGTGGGGTTCCCCAGGGTTCAATTTTAGCTCCTATCTTATTCTCTCTATATATGCTACCTCTTGGTTCTATTTTTCGGAAAACACAATATGTCTTTTCACGCGGATGACGTACAGATTAATTTTTTGGTAAAACAGTCAAATAGTAATACTTTTGGTAACCTATTAGCTTGTATTCAGGAGGTGAAAGACTGGTTGGCAGCAAATTTTTTAAAACTAAATGAAGAGAAAACTGAGGTGATAGTTTTCGGCCCCAATTCCCACTTAGTGTCCGAGCGACTAAACGATACCCCCCTGGCAGTTGCAATCTCTGAAAAGGTTAAAAGCCTTGGTTTTATCTTGGACTCTGACCTAAAAATGGATAAACAAATAAATTCTGTGGTTAAATCTAGTTTTTTTCACTTAAAGCTCTTAGCAAAAACTAAACCATTTTTATCTCCAACAGATTTTGAGAGAGCTATTTCTGCGGTCGTTTTCTCTAGAATGGATTATTGTAATTCACTGTATGCTGGGATTGATAAAAAAGCTCTGGCACGCTTGCAAAACATACAAAATGCTGCAGCCAGATTGATTAAGTCAGCGAAGAGAACGGACCATGTTACACCTTTATTGAGATCCTTAAGTTGGCTGCCAGTCGAGTATAGAGTGCATTACAAGATCATTGTTCTGGTTTTTAAAGCACTACATCATTTGGCACCACTATACCTTTCTGAGTTGTTGTCTGTATACATTCCGTCCAGGTCATTGAGATTGGAAAATTTAAATCTCCTTGTGACTGTAAGAACAAATTTTAAACGTAAAGGTGACAGAGCGTTTTCTCGAGTCGGTCCTATACTGTGGAATAACCTCCCGCACTCTGTCAGATCAGCAAAGTCGTTGGCTGTGTTTAAGTCGCTGTTAAAAACCCACTTATTAGATGTAGCATGGGGGTCAGTCTGAATCCAATAAATGTACACTTCTTGTTTTCAATCCATATTAATACATGTTATTGCTTGCCATTCACGTCCAAAATAGTCTTTAAGGGGAGACCAGTCATTTACAGAAGTATCCAGAGTCCCGTCCAGTACATTATGCCGTCTTTCGTATGATAACAGTGACAAGAGTTTTTCACGCCAAAGAGTTAAAGTAGGAGAGTGTTCTTTAATCCAAACATGAAGTATGGAAAGGCGAGCAGCATACAACATTATGGATATTGTTTTTGTTTCAGGCACACAATTGTTTACACCAAGGATACACAATCTGGGATCCAGTGGCACTTTAATCCCAAAAGATTTTTCAATTTCCTGAACAACCGAAGACCAGAATGATGGTCCATATTAAATGGAAATAAGTTCCTGTATCCCTTTTACACTTCAAACAAAATTTTGTACATGTGTCATATTTACTTCGAGTTAAAGGAGTCACATGCAGCTTGTTAATGATTTTATATTGTACTTCATATGATTTGTTTGATTTAGTAATTTGTCTTGCATGATCTACTACTTTGCTCCATATCTGGTCTTCCAGTGTAACACCAAAGTCAAGTTCCCAACTTTGTTTAATATTTATTAAACCTTTATTATTTGCTGTAACTTGGTCATAAATATATGTCATTGTTTTACTTTTCAATGCAGCTGCCTTTAATAAAATGCTATCAAGCACATTTGTTTTCCCACCTTGTTTATAGTATTCAATAGAACTAAGGTAACTTCTCATTTGTAAATATCGAAAGAAGTGGGCTTGAGAAATATTAAACTCATACTGTAATTGTTGAAAAGACTTAAAGTCCGCGTGAACCGGAAGTTGCAAATGACTTTTCTCCAGTGTTGTGACGTATCTCCCAGTGAAAGGGAATATTGAACAGAGGGCAGGGTTTTACTTCAGCGCTCCTCCTCTCCATCTCTCGCTCATAGCAGACTAACGGTTTGAGGAGTGGTTCAGCGTTTCCCAACCCAAGCCGTCAAGTCTACGTCATCAGAGAAGGAACGCCATTCCAGACCGGAAGTAACTTTTCAGACTTTGATTAAAGATTACCACGGCAAACTATTGTAATTAGACTAGTAAGTCTAATTACAAGACTAGTAATATGCGCTAAAAAAGTAAATAGGGTCAATTTTGATTTCATGTCGACATTCTTATGATACCAGCTTCTCTCCACTCATTAAAACCAGCATCGATACAGGTATGTCTAAAATCTGGATTATTAGCAATGGGAGCCAACAATGAATATTTGTCAAGCCCAAAATATTTACGAACAGCACTGAGAGATCTACAGATATTTTCCAATATATAATTTTTCTTAATCTTATTATATATTTTTGTGAAACATATAAACGGAAGGTGTTCTAATTGAATCCTATCCAGACCTATACCTTCTAAATCTGGAAAGCAGAAATGGCTTTTTTTAATCCATTCTGCCATGAATTTTAGTTGTGCAGCCCAATGATAAAATGTAAAATTTGGGATGCCAAGTCTTCCTTTTTTGATTGGTAGTTGAAGCTTTCGAAGTTCCATCCTTGGCCTTTTGTTATTCCACACAAATATTCCTACCGCACTGTGTATTTTTGTAAACATTTTGGATGGAATATAAATAGGTAGCATTTGGATAACATACAACAGGCGAGGGAGAACATTCATTTTGATTATGGCGATGCGGTCCAATAAAGATTAGTCCATCTTAGAAGGTCAGTTTTTATTTTTGCTATTACAGGTAAAAGATTATGTTTTATCAATTTTGAAAGATCTGCACTAAAATATATACCAAGATATTTAAATCCTTTTGTGGTCACTTTAAAAGGGTGATAGCTTAATGAGCTTATTCTATCGCCAAGCGGAAAAGCTAAGGATTTTTCGTAGTTTATTTTGTATCCTGAAAACTTACTAAAGTTTTCAATCATTTTTGTTAGTAAAGGGATTTGGTAGGATTCTTCAAAAATAAAAGTACATCATCGGCATAAAGCGATATCTTGTGGGAACTGCTCTCTGTTTCAATGCCCTCTATCTCCTCGCTCGTTCTTATTGATACCGCCAATGGCTCAATAACTAAATTAAATAAGAGAGGGGACAAAGGGCATCCTTGTTTTGTTCCTCTCTCCAGCAAGAATGTTTCAGATGTGCAGCATGTGTGCTTGTATAAAGGGTTTAAACACATTAAGACACATTTGCACACTGTCTTTATTAAATGTAACTGATTACACATCCAGCATTTATTACACACACATGTTAATCCAGTAACAGTGAAACAGTGAAGTGGACAAAGATGGCTGGAGATCTTCATTAAAATAACAGAAAGGCAGGACAGGATTATGAAGTCATGATCTAGAGTATGAAGATCTGATTCCAGATATTACCAACTCCAGTCAGAGATGCAGATGCCAGATCATCCACTTTTAGCTCATAGGCTAAAGGCTAAACTACTTACAACTACCTGCTACCTGGGCCCCTGGGAAAATTACAATATTCACACCGTAATCTGTGATCAGCTTTGTCTGTAGCTGTGTAATTGGTAATGGCTGCACTACATTATTGTTATCAGGTCCAAAGTAACCCTGCCCTGTGTACACACCGTTCTTCTCACAACAGGTGGCTCTCCAGTAATACTTTGAGACAGTAACTCTATTTTTCAGTTTTTGTTTGTTGAGATCAGGAACTACACCAGTCACCACATAAGCCACAGTACAGGACCCCAGATCAGTAATAACAGCCTTCTCATGATTCTTCCATTGATCCCGATTGAAGTCTGAGTCCTGTGGAGCGGCGTTGGTCAGGGTGGAGGTGGCCAGCATGGAGATATGGTCGTACGTGTGCTGAACTGGGTAGAGGTGACCTCTGTCATAGCCAGACTTATCATAGTCACTATTCATAGCCTGATTATTAAGGGTTTTGCGACCTTTAGTTGCCATACATTCCTCAGCAACTCCATCCAGCTAAAAGACATGAGAGAAATAAGAAAACAAAATTCAAATTAATTATTATCATTTCAAATAAATATACTGGTCCCACTTTAATGTATGTGTCTTTAACTATATGGTCTAACATTTGAACTAATCATTTGATACAATGCTCCTATTGTGTACATACAAGTTTTTACAATTGTACTTATATTGTATAAAATACCTGCATGTAATTATAATGTAGCTGTAATTAATTTCTGTAATTACATCTATAATGACACTGTTAAACCTGTGCTAATCTTACCCGTATCATCCTCACTAACAGCACAAGTGTTTACAGGACAACATCAACACTATAAGCCTATATTGTACTTTATTATTTTTTTGTAAGTACATAGTAGTTAAAGACACCTAATATAAAGTGTGACCAATATACTATAATAATATACAGTTGAGTAATTACCTGAGGTTCGATGTACCAAGGATCACACCTCCCAACATTTATGCTCATCCTGAACACATACGCAGAGTAGATGGGGATCCTCCATGCTGTGTTGTACAAAGTTGCATAAAGATACTTTTGCTGATCGTTCTCGTCCCAAACACACTGACAGATCTCCTTGACTGAGGTGCCCCATTGTGGTGTGAATTCAGGAGGGCTACTGTTTAAAAAGAACTGTTTGCATTTACCAAAACCCGGCACCACCTCACTCAGAGAGAGGCAAGGCAACAGAAGAAGAACAAGCAGTTTCATGATGAACTCAAACTGTGAGAGCAGAAACTGAATCTCTGGATTTCTCTGTGTCAGAAGAGGCGAGAGTGGAGAATGCAGATGTTCTCTCTCTTTATAGAGTTTAACACACAAGGGGAGGAGATAGAAACACACGTCTGTAGACGTGGACAAAATACACAACTCCATCATGTGTGTCTTTTATCTTACACGTTTAACCATATGATTATCAGAGCTAGGGTAAGGATAGTCAAATCTAGCCTAAACCATGAGCTACTCCCCTTCAGGAGTGATGGAGAAGACTCCCTTGTGCTTTTTTGAGGCTCAGTTTGTAGTTATAATAAAAGTCTCACAGGAGGCAATCGTAATAATGAAAACACTTATTTTATTGGTTACAATACAAAGCACTTGAAAAACTTAAAATCAGCTAAGCTAAGGGCTCTCTAGTCAAGCATGCATCAAGTCAAGTATGCATCTAGCGTCCCTCGATAGGGTTCGGCTTTCCTATTCGTTATACAGGACAGATGGATGTCCTTCCGCCTTCCACTACACTATTCTCTTCATTGTTCTTACACTCTTCTCCATTACTGTAGTCTTCTTCATTCTTATCTCCGCTTGTGGGTTTAACACCATCTCTTCACCCCTGTGCGCTCTCTCGCTACCCTTTGTGTTTGGTTACAAACAATCACTTTCAGGTACTTTACAATCACATTGCATTTAAGCATCTTTATATTTAAGCATGTACTGCATTAACCTAAAAGCAAGCAAAAAATCAGGCAAGCACTCAATGAGGGTATGATTTAAAAAAGGGTCTAGTTTAGGGTCTAATGCTCACTATTAACTAGTTTCATTAACATGCAGATGGCAGGGTTTTATCATCACTGAGGTCCCGAATGTGAGGTAGGCTAGTTAGGGGGGTTCGGGGGATAATTTTGATTTCTCTGATCTATATATGTGCATTTTAAGATGTTTTGAAGGCCAAAAAATTTGGATAACAATAGCTTTAAAACCATGTCACACAACTGATTACTTTTCTCTCATCAGCATCACACTTTTTCTCTGTTTTTCTCTTGCTCTGTCTCTTCTCCTCCTAAAGCTGAGCTTTGACTGATATAGGATTTTAATTTTGTCTGTGTCAAAGAAGAAAGTAAACACAGGGTCAACTGATAGGTTGATTTATCCTATGAATCATTTTCTCAGACGCGTTCATTTACTGAAAGCTATTAGGAAAGCTAGTTTATTAAATTCATTCACAATATGTACACATTCATTATAGATCTTATGCCTAACACAGGGCCGTAGACAGAGCTTTATAGTCATTAGCCGTGTTTCCACTGTCGGGCCAGTGCGAGTCAGGGCTTTAAACGGGCCGTGCCGGGCTAATAGCACCGGGCCCAAAACACACTGTGTTTCACTGTCGGGCCAGAAGTTCTACAGCGCTTCACTAAAACGCCTGTAACACGCCTCTCTGGAACAACGGCACACACACATCATTTCACCAACAAATGGAAGTTTTATCAGAAAACTAATCAGAAAGAAATCACTGGAAACAGCGAGATCGCAAAACGAACATCATACCTGTCAACCCTCCCGTTTTTCCCGGGATTCTCCCGTATTTTACCTTGCTATCCCGCTATCATTCCATTTTCAAATTAATACAAATTAATACTCCCATATTTTTAATCTTTCTATAAAATATATATATATATATATCAATTGGGATTATCAAATTTCCCTTATTTTCAAATCTCAATGTTAACAGGTATGAAACATGATAAAAGCGATTTTTGTTGTTTACTTGAATATTCAAAACCCAAGAATCAATGTTTTACAACAGGTTTACAATAAAAAGTGATACATTGATCATAACTGATCAAAAGTACGACCTGAGGAGCTTTAGCACTCTCTCCCAGTACAGTTATATTTCATTCAGAGAAACAGAGGAAGCTCCTGCAAAAAAAGAGTTGCTGTATTTTGTGATAGTCCGGTATACAGAGATGAGAAGATAAATTATTTGAAAAGTCTTTAATGCTGACAGAATCATGCAGCGCTGGCGTCTCCAGACTCAGGTAAACCCCGCCTCTGTTCGTAACCACTCGCCAGCCCGAGCTGGCCCGCTTTGGCCTGATGTATTCAGTGGGCCAGAACATCCTGCCGTCGGCCCAGAGGAAGGGGGGCTCATTTCACTTCAAGCCCTGGAAGTGACAGTGGAAACGCGGCTACTGAGGTCCTACATTTGAGGTTATAAGGGGGTTCAAATTTGTATTTCTCTGATATGAGCATTTCAAGACGTTTGAAAGCCAAAAATAAAAGGATCAGAAAAAGCTTTAAACCCATGTCAGCGGGCAGTAAATTATTTGTCAGTACCTGCTCTCTCCTCATCTCCATCACTCTTTCTTTTTCTCTCAGTCTCCTCATCTTGCCCTGTCTCTTCCCTTCCTAAAGCTGAGCTTTTTTAATTTACTGAAGGCTACAAATTGTATTATATTAATTCTCAACATGTACACATTCATTATTAATCTTGTGCCTAACATGATGAAAACGGCTTTGTTAATGTTTCTTGTCCCCTCACAATGACAGTAAACTTATTATTACATTAAAAGTTATTCAGTTTAAAACCTTGCCCCGTTTTACAGGTTTTTTAACCCTCAGGTTGTGTTCAAAACCCTACAACACTTTTGACGTTCCCGGTCAAAAATGACTGGCCTATAAAAATTTGCTTATAAATCACTTGTTATGCAATATTATCACCCAATATTGGATTCAATCTTTTTGTCAACTTGTTTTCTTTCAATTAGGACTGGTTTTATATTTCTATTTGCATCTGATTATTCATAGGCCTCATCTATCTGAGAGTAGGCATCTCATTTCGGTCAAAAATTGCCGGCCATTGAAAGTGAATGGGAGAGATTGAAAATAAGAGAAAAATGTAGTTTTCAGGAGCATGTTCATTATGTTCATGTACACATTTATACATGTGTGCTTGCAAACATCGAGCACTTGAACCTGTGCATGTGTGGATACATGCATACACACACTACCCAAACATGGGGAGGGCTTTCAAGATCCGTGCCTGCATTAGCCTACATAAGTCATAGGCCTATGTTCAGTTCAAAATGGCGAAATTAGACAAAAGTTTATTCGTTTGCCTGATTATTTTTGTCATTTGTTTAGCATTTATGATCTAAAAAAACTGTCAAATATGAAATGTTTAGAGAAGCAGTCGAACAACAGGAGAGATCATCAGTCTGTGAGTGTTTACTTTTCCCAGTAGATTTTAGTGCGGCTCTGTGTTGCTAGGAAGTTTATTTTGTTTACTATGTTTTTACTCTGGTAAAAGTGTGTCGTGACTTGTTTAGTTTCGCTTTGATTGGTCATGGTTTTGATTCGCTTTGATTGGTCATCTCAAATATTCTGACATTGATGAGCAGTGACAGACCAATGAGGCTCAGATGAACACACACACACACACACGCACACACACACATGCACACGCTTCTGTGAACATAAATCCCGCCTACTTTGATTTGATTGGTCATCTCAAATATTCTGACATTGATGAGCAGTGACAGACCAATAGAGAGCCTAAGTCCCTCCCCTCCGCTTCCGGCTCATGGGACCTTACTTCGGAAAAAATATGTATGGTAGTCAATGGCGAGAGACAACTTATCTTTTTATTCCGTATGAACTGTGCCCTGAATTACACATATGATGTTTGTCAATTTAAAAGATAATTATGAAAGTCAAGAAAGTCGTAGTTTGTCATTAAACAGAAGAGTAACATTTAGTTTTATGTGAAAATCGCTCAATGAACTACATCTCTCGTCTCGCACTATGTACGTCATAAGATCCGTTGCTCGTATGTGTGCAGTCTGGTACAAAACACTCGGGCATGACGGCGTAACGTTACGATTATAGCGTAAGACTATAGAAACAGACAGACGTTAGCTTCAGTAAAGTTAGCTTCATTCATTGAGAGAAAAGTTATGACGTCACACCTGCACCTTTTGAGTTTGTAGTCTCTATAATTACGTATTTTCACAGTCTTATACCTCAACAGTTTTACATCAAACTGCGACTTTCTTGACTTTAAAATGTATATTTTAAATTGACAAACATCATATGTGTAATTCAGGGCACAATTCAAACGAGATCAAAATATTTGTTGTCTCGCGCCATTGACTTCCATACAATATTTTTCCGAAGTAAGATCCCATGATGTTCCACCGGAAGGGGAGGGGCTTAGGCTCTCTATGAGGCTCAGATGAACACACACACACACGCACACACACCCTGTCCTCTGTTTCTGACGTGCTGACGTGTTATAATCAGATTCAGCGCGTTCTTCATCTTGCTGAGGATTGAAGATGAAGAATGTGCTGAATCTGATTATAACAAGGCTGAAGTGAACATGAATTTGTACGGAAGCGTATTGCATTCACTTGAGGAAAAAAAATCTACTCTGTTTTTCTGAATTAACGAGTTAATTATCTCAGAATTACGAGATAATTGTTCATGAAAAAAAAGTTTTTGCTGTTTTTCATGAATTAATGACTTAATTATCTCAAAATTATGAGATAATTTTTTCTTGAAATAAAATGTATTTGCTCTGTTTTTCTGAATTATTGAGTTAATTATCTCAGAATTATGAGATCATTTTTCAAAAAAAAAAAAATGTTGTTCTGTTTTTCTGAATTAATGAGATCCCTCAAAATCCAGCTCTATTTTAGCTGGATTGCATGGAAGTAAACATGTCCCGCCTTTCAAGTTTAATCCGGTTTTATTTTACTTTGGGTTTGAGACATTGGGAGATACTGCTGTCTTTAAGTAATATAAATGGTATTGTTATTAGTGCGTCAACTTTGCGCAGACACCTCAAGACTTTGCGCCTGTTCAGACGAAAAGAACATTCTGATCTGCTTGACATTGCTGTGTTTCTCCAGGATCAGTTGAACCGATATGGTATGCTTCACGGATATAAGATGATGCATCTGAAATGCATTCAGGCTGGCTATGTGGTGACACAAGAGACAATCAGGCAATTGTTGAAAATACTGGATCCCCATGGAGTGCAACTGAGGCGCCGGAATCGTCTTCGGGGACGTTTGTATCATAATCCAGGCCCAAACTTTTTATGGCATGTTGATTCATATGATAAACTTAAACCATATGGGATCTGCATCAATGGTGCAATCGACGGGTTTTCACGAATGATGATATGGCTACAGGCATACTCTACAAGTAGTGATCCCAAGGTCATCGCTGGATACTTTATTGATGCGGTGTTATCAAGGAATGGGACAGCCACCCGAATTTGCTCAGACTTAGGGACAGAGAACTGTTACATGGAACAGATGCAGATGTTCATGAGACATGATCATACGGATGACTTTTCGAGAAATTGCTATTTGTATGGCTCAAGCAATCATAACCAACGGATAGAGCATTGGTGGGGATTTTTGAGGAAGCAGCATGCACAGTTCTGGATCAACCTATTTCAAGATCTAAAAGATTCTGACGACTTCTCCGGTGACTTCCTAGACAAAAGTCTAATACAGTTCACATGTCTTGAAATAATAGAGGTAAGAAATGTGCTTTAGACATGTAAATTGTGAAATGTTATTCAGCTATAGATTTAGTCAATACGCCAACATGTTGTGACATGCAGCATAATTATCTCATTTCATAGGTCTAACAACTGTTCCATAACAGAAGCAAATGAGCGTTAACCATTAGTTATTTAATTAGATTATTAAATGAATTTGTAGATCACAATTTTCCTACATATAGTTGACTTTTTAAGAGATAAGTGGACCTCAGTATAAGTAGTTAGAATTAGCAGCAGCCTACATCTACAACAATAAAATACAACACAAACATTATTGCAGCTGCAATATTAATGCTGTTATATGGACGTTGCACAAACTGCTATCTAATATTAACCCAAAAACATCATAATAGTAAAACACTGACAAGGAAAATTTACCGCACTATGAGTAGCCTACTTTTATTCATTTCATTCTGGTACTTTTATGTACATTTTGGTGAAAGAAAATTGTTTCTCTGCATTAGTGGGACACAGTATGTGAGAGAGGGATGACTTATCTGACCCTGATCATATAACACATACAGAGATTTATTGTTTTCAAATATAGAATTTAACATGCATGAAACTGTTTGAAAAACGTCTCTACTGTATCATACTGGACCATAAGCATTTATTTTGCCTGCAGGTGGTATTGCAACGGTGTGGACTAATTTTCTTACTTTCCCACTCTTTTCTTTATATTTAGAGAGAACTGCAGGATGTTGTTCACCTCTGGAACACTCACAGAATTCGACCATCCAGAAATGCTGTGTCTCCAGATGGACGTCCAGTGATGATGTACACCCTACCCCAACTTTTTGGTGCTAGAGAGTACCTTAAAGAGGCATCCCAACAGAAGATACAGGCTTGTAGGGAGGAATGTCGTGAGAGAGGACCATATCCCTGTGATAATACAGTGTTTGACATTTGTTGCCTTGCCATGGCAGAAAACAGTCTTCATCCACCAACCTCTCCAGAGGAAGCCATTGATCTTTACATGTTCTTACGTGCTTACATACGTACCCAAATTTAATAATCACTGACAAATGACTGAATGTGAGCACCCACTCATAGCCAAAAAAACAACAGAATTGCAGTTTGGACGGAAAAGGTTATATACCATTACATTCAGTGTAAATGTTTGACAGAAGTACTGTGTTTAAGCAATCAATAATAGACAACTCTTTCATAATTGACATCTCCCAACTGAGCTCCATATCATCTCTTTTTATTCATCATTATGTAAAAAGTACATCTCAACCACAGAACTGGGAACAATCCTGTACCTGCAAATGAAGGGTATCACATGTTGCCATTGTCAAAAATGGCACATTTGTCCTTATGGTGGAACTATTTCGTATCACCAGATGTGGTCTGACACACTTTGGGCTCATTGTAAACAGGGCAACCTACATGATGTTTGGATGGCCTTTAAATCAAACATATTATTGTATCTTGTTATCATGTGTCTCTGGGCTGCACATAAAGCACTTTTTTTACACAATTATTTGGCATCATATAAATACATGCTAAACCAGTGCAGTGCAACATTTTTTCTCCCCAATGTGTTTTACTGTGTATGTAGGAAATAGGCCTATTTGGTAAATTTGGTAATGTAGAGATGACTGTTTAAATATGTTGTCTAAAGAGTGCTGGTGAATGCAGAGTGCTGTCAAAACTCAGTAATTCTACTGTGTGAGACAAGATCCATGTGTGTTATCTGCAGTAAAGACCCGATTTGTTTAAAAACATCTGTACAAAACAAGAGAGAAACCTGTGCTTTTTATTTGTAAAAAGCAGAACACCTATAATGTACAGTGCTGTGTGTTAGAACAGATTTCCAAACACTGCCAATATTAAGATTTAACATGAGCTGACATTACCTCAGGGTCCAAGTTAATTATAATTTCTCAATGAAAATGCAACTTTACAAGAACATTTCTTTTAAATTGTCCCAAAAAGTATGCTCCTAAACTGCTAACAGAAATGATGGCTTACATAAAAGTACATTTAAAATATTGGTACATGTATCTAAATCACTTAAAAATGAAAATGTATCCACATGCATTTATAACATACATTGTGTAAAAGGCTTATAATTGTTTTTTGGTTAAGTGGACCTTAAAGTATATTAACAAAATGTTCAGCCACTCAATATGTTTCTACAGACAGTTTAAGTCTGGTAATAACAGCAACTGCATATGAAACGTTGCAAAACATGTTGCCATTGTCAAAATGGCAAATTTGTCCTCATGGTGGAACTATTCAGCATGACCAAATGGGATTTGACACACTTTGGGCCCAATGCAAACAGGGCAACCTAAATGGCATTTGAATGGTCCTGTATCATTATCAATAAATCAAACTGATTATTGTATCTTGTTATCATGTGTAAATGTTTCTATGGGCTGGATATATTTGGAGTCCATCAACAAAATGTTCATCAGCCAGTAAACATGTTTCCACAGTAAGTTTGGTAATGACATTCTGGATAAAACTGAAAAACATAAAATAAAAAATAAATCACCCTGCGCTCATAATGCACCACCTGAGTTAATTACCTCCCCTATGTGCTCTGTCTCACATTCACACACTATCTAAAGGTAAACAGATGGCACTGATAAGGCTATAACTGGTCAAGAGGGAAGAGTGTGTACATGTGAGTGAGTGAGACACTTCTATGCAATGTCCATTGCGTAGAAGTTGCTGGACAGTATAGCCTCCATTTCAGCTCGGAGGTCAGGATAGCTGTTGTAAGTTGATGGCAGCTCTAAAGTTGGGCCACAAGTATGTGCAATAGGCCGCCTTGATAACCCTTCCAAAGGGGTAAATATGACTTGAATGTCTTTAACGCAGATGACATCAGACCCTGTCACGAATCTCAACATCTTCCGGAGGCCTATCTCATCCAATCCCCTGATGTACTGATGTAAAAATCGCAAACTTTGGTTCTCTGCTGGAGTAGCTGGAGAGGCCGTGATCAACTTCAATACCTTTCGGGTTGATGGTTTAAGATCCTCATACATCTTCTGCATATCCAGCACACTGGGGAAGAACTCCCTGAGAGTTGGTCCTGCGACTGCTGCAATGTTATCCAGTGCATATTTTGGTTGCTGGATTATTTGCTTGTGGGCCACTTGGAGAAGCACAGCTTTCAAGTTCTCTTGTGTTGGTACTGTTCTTACTCCCATGCGATCCATAAGATCAAGAAGCTCATCTTCATCATCACCATCAAGGGCGTCTTGCAAAGCAGTGGACAAGAGATCACGCTCAGACTGACTAAGATACAACATTAGTGAGCCAAACAATAAATCAGGTGAGACAGTGTGTTCACCAAATGTGATTGCTGCTGTAAAGGCTTGAGCCAGCCGAGAAGGAAAATATCCATGGTCCTTTAATCCCTTGACCATTATCCTACCAACAGATTTCCATTCTTCCTCTTGCCATTTTGGGGATAGTGATGGCACCCTCACATCTGCACCCTCTGCTGCACAGTCTCTGTCCAGAAGGCAGCATATACATCCCTGGACACGCCATCAGCATCTGCCCCCATTTCATGAATGAAGCTGTATTTCACAGGGTAGGACATCATCGCTTCATCCTTGAATTGGGAAATCAGTTCCTCCGAGAGATTGACTCTGTGGAGTTTCACTGTCACATGCAAAAGTTCATAAGTAGGACTTAATGGGCCAGCAATGGACAGGAGTTGAGCTGTAGGCGTTGATGTTTATCTGTGCCTCTTCTATAGGCTCATGTAAGATTGTGTCATCAAGATCTTCTAAAAATGGTCCACCTTGCAAAGGGCAAAAAATGACCTCCGATGTACAGTATCACACAAAGATGTAAGATCAACAATCTCTACAGCAGTAGAGACAAAAGCTTCCAGAGTGTGTGTCTGCTGTTCACTGTCATGTGTTTTTTGTGTCAGCTGCTCATTATCTTCTGTTGTGTTTTTCTGTCGCTCATTTAGCCTCGCTGCATCTGTCTGTTCATCAGTTCCTTCTGTCATCTCTGTGAACACTTCATCTCCATTTGTCAGGTGCTCTGTGAACAAGTAAAATCTTAAAATCCCCAATTTATGTGTCTCATAGAGCTCTCCTATGTGTCTCACTAACACCCTCATCAAGGTATGCTTCCTGAAAGTCAACAATGTTGTGACTGAACTCTTCCCACTTTCCCTTTCTTGATTTCTCATTGGGGAAAAATAGCTTTTTAGCTTGCGATAGAATCTCTGTTTTTGTGGCTTTCTTGGAAATATCAAGAACTCTGGTTCCTCCACCATTGCGTTTTCTCACTTGTTTCTTGTCGTGTATCCATCCTAGTTCTATTTTCCTTGTCATCTTCATGGCCCTTTTGTTATTTCTCAGAAGTATCTTTGTTGGCTGCATAGAATGCTCCTCCTCAAAATCTTGATCTGTGTCTTTATTGCTTGTCAATGTGCCCATCTTTCTTCAAGGTTTTTCAAATAAGGACAGTCTTTTTAGATCATCACCACCTTTTCTCTGTTTTTCCATACAGAAACGCCTTGTAGCAATCCTATCGCAGTCATAGTGGCATCATCTATTTCTCCAACTACCGAGCTGTCAATCTGTAATGAAAACAAAACAATACAGTAAGACATATTGGTTATCTTAAATCTAAGAGATGGCTATATTTCCATATGAGTGAAAATTTATTTCTTAGCAGTAGCTACAAATCAGCAATTTATTTCTATTTTTCTTCACTTGCTTGTTTCTTTTTTCGCATGGGAATAAAAAGGAGCTAAAATATTAAGTAATTTAAAACAAAAACTGCTGTCTAAAAAAATGGTTGTAACCATAACAATGAAGTTTGAGTGACATAATGATGCTGAAAATACAGTGTATTAACAGTGAAAATCCTTGACATCAAAGTTAGGCAGGGGACTGATTACTTTCATGTATTCCTCTTTAATTATATAACCATTTACCTCAATTACAAGAAAAGCACTTCTCCCATATATTACTGCTATTATGTACTCCATAATATTGCTATTCCATATTGATTCCATACTTCAGCTCCCGACCAAGGCCTGTGCTGGCATCTAAACATTACTACATCCTGTTAAAACAATATCAAATCACAACAAAATGGAAAGCAGTAATTGTAAGGGCACAATATTTTATTTTGTGTATTTATTTATTATTTCAAACATACAAGTCAGCACGTTGCCTGAATGTATAATGGTGATGCTACTGCACGTTACAGTCTAACTACTGTTACTTGTTTATGTAGGGTAGAGACCAAAATATAGAGTGAATTGACTCCTAAAGATACCTATAAACCCTATTTTACAGGGCTAGAATAGGGAAGACATGAATGCATTGTTGGGGGAGGCAGATGTGCTTGGCATAAAAAAGAAATTGGAAGCACTGGCACTAAATGTAATAGGGTTACAATTTATGATGATTACTTGTATAATCTGCTGAGATTCAGTAAAATGTAAAACAATTAAAATTAATATATTGCAGGAATGAATGTGCTGTCACCTACATGATCTTGCTGCATTTTCTGAATATTTTCCTCAGGAATCCCTCGGCTCTGAAGAAACATCCACAGACCATCATCTTGTGGGAGGGGGGGTATTTGAAGACGTAGCCATAGCTGGCCCTGAACAAATGTCGGAAAAAGGCAGCATTTATGTAAATATGTGTTGCACCACAAATATAAACAGATTTAGGACTGTACCCTCAAAAGTGTAATTGCTTTAAATATCTCAAAAATGTATTTCGGCATTTTTTACGAGAACATTAATAAAGGCCAAGAGTGTGATAACGTTGCTAAAAATGGAAGTTTCATGTATCAACTGTATAGGTAGGCAACTATAGGCCTTTCTTATCACTTGGAAGTCAAACTGTCTTAGCCTAAGCATTTGAATGTGCTCACCTTTAACAGTAACATTACTCAAATCGTAGAGAAGGCTAGACTCAAGAACAAGGTCAATAGTGTTGAGACACAGGCTATATGTACTCATTTATCTGTGATTCACTGCACAACCGGAATCTAGTTTCAGAAAAATATATAACTTGCTTTGGAAAGCTTCAAAAAGCTAGCTTTGTTTCCAAATTATTAAATGCATCAAGTACACAGTTTAGAAAAATATCAACAAATTAAACAATTACAGGACACATATGCATAGTGACAAACCAAAAGACAGGGCACAACTAAAGAAACCGAAGCAATGTCAGAATATATTCAACATCATTATTGCTGTAGCACGCTGAACACTATACTAAACGTCCGTGCAAAACTTAATCGAAATAGTATCCCTGCTGGCTCTGAAACTGGCAAAGTTCTGAATGTTTGTTTACTGTTATGTAATGTCGCGATGTCCAACGTGCTGCATGCACTGGGGATTTCTGACGTGACTTTTTCCCTCCGCTGACAGCAACCTCTCTGTGTTCGAGAACCTCTTGATTTACAAATTTATGGGATTAATATCCTGCCATGATTCAAAACTGAAAATAAAGTTCTGAAAGGTTGAAACTAAGTGTCAGGTTTAGAGAAGACTCAAACAGGTGAGTAAATAAAACAAGGTTTATTGAGAACAGAAGCATGGAACCAGCAGATGTAATGGTGAGTAGGTCATGCAAACTTGAGATGAAGATAGAACTTAGCTGAATAGTAGGGGTGTAACGGTTCACAAAATTCACGGTTCGGTTCAATACGATACACTGGTGTCACAGTTCGGTACGTTTTCGATACAGCAAAAAGAAAGAAATGCCAGATAAATTTCCATGATTTTTTAAACTAAAACTAACATCATAAAGTATGGTAATTTTTTACTTTGAGCAATGATGGAGCTATACTTGACTCTTTTTAGGAGCATATAAAACAAAAACAGATTTAATATTGTAGTAGTTATAAACAAAGGTTTATTTTATTTCAGATTAACATTTGAGGGCAGCCATTTTATTCATAATGTTGAAATAAAACCGACGTAACGTTACTTGAAAGCACAATGTCTCCGTAAATAACGGAGAATGTGAATGCTTCTCACTAGATCTTGCAGCGATGTTATTACTTCAGTGGCGAATTCAAATGCTTTCTTAACTGGATCTCTTATTAGCGCTGTGTAGTAACAGTGTCGCTTGATCAACATCGGCTCGCGCTGCACTGCTCCAAACTGATAAACGGTCCGTGAAGCACAAAATAAGGAGTAGCGCAGTTTCGTTCCGCTTTCATTACGTTTGTCATTTGATGTTGTGGTCGATTATGAGCGCGCTTGCCGCGCGCCTACATTTGAAATAACGAAATGTTGTTCGGCAGGAAAAATGGTCCAACGAACCATTCGGTTTGTAATGCGTACCGAAACGAAAGCCTCGTACCGAACGGTTCAATACGAATACGTGTATCGTTACACCCCTACTGAATAATAATATGAATGTCTTTGCAGGTGGAGTGGAAACCAGAGTGGAGAACGGATGATGAAGATGATCAACGGAGAAGGCAGATGGCAGATCGGAATGAAGAATGAAGATGAGTATCTCAGGTTGGTAGATCAGGTAAGTAACAGGTAGTGAGTCTTGTGCGTCCATGTAATGACGAGACCAGACAATGAACAGAAGGTGAAGGGCTGTATTTAAAGGGAGTGAATGATGAGGTGATGATGAGGTGCAGCTGTGGTGAATCAGTATTCCGGGGAGAGTGAACGAGTGGGTGGAGTGTGCAGATCTGGTGGATCCCTGACAGTAGTGTATTATACAGTATCTATCTATGCAATAGTTTATTGAGCCTTTTCTTTTAACAGTTGCGCGTGAAGAACAATTTTAGTGCTCTCTACTCCTGTGTTGTGATCTAACAGACACCCGGTAGAAAGTAGCATGATTAAGGTACAGCAATAATGTCCAGCAAAATAAAGTTGTTTTATGCGAAACCATCAACCTTTATCTACAGATCAAGTGTAATAATAGTAACATTGAATCATCTTGGAGAGAGTTTCATCGTGTTAACTGTCGTAACTGAAAGTGACGCGCTGTTTGATGCTGAATGGAGAATGAATTTAATGACTTAAGTATTCATCACTACCTCACATTATACTATATAATGGCTTTAGAACACTTATAATATAGTGCACGAAAACTCTATGATGCTTTATAATGTTTTTGTGCCTTTTACAGAATAGCATACGGCATACGCACAATATCGGATATGGATCGGCCTCGTCTGACCCATACCCGATCCGGCAAAGAATGGCAGTATGTCATGAACTGATGGCCTGCAGTGCCATGCTGCCGTTTACAAACTGTGCAGTGGGAAAATATCTTCCTTATGGCAGTATTGGCTTTAGTTATCCAATATCTTTGCTGTAAGATAACATGTGTTACGGCCACTATGGCCCAGTTCCTCATGAATGGATTTGAGTATGAGGTGAGATACATGATGGTCTTTTGCAAATAGAGCTGGGTTTTTGGACTCCTCTGGCAAAACTGATTTGCATAGCCTGCCGCCTACTCTTAGAATGCTGTCTTGTATAATTGGAGACAACTTGTACAGGGTGCTGGTGCATTACATGCGATTTTGGCTGTAGCGGATAATCTCTTTTTCCGCCTCTTGGAAGTCATTTAATTCAGTGACTTTGTGACCCATTTGGCCTGACACAGTGGGACGTATCTTATCTTTTCTCCGCCAGTATCCTTAGCAGGCTTTTTAATTTGAGGAACCATGCAACAGCCTTTTTCAAACAATATCAATCGATCACATTTATTTATATAGCACATTTAAAAACAACACACGTTGGCCAACATGCTTTACATACAGCCCAGCACATACAATAAAACAAAGTATAAAACAATTACAAAAATGAATTACAATCAAATGCAAGAGAGAAGAGATGAGTCTTTAAATGAGATTTAAATGCATCAAGGGTGGCACAAGATCTAACATGGATGGGTAAACTGTTCCATAAACAAGGAGCTGCAACAGAGAATGCTGAGAAAGCCTGAACACAAACAAAATGCCCCCCAAAAGAAAAAAATCTCCATGTTTACGGTGCTGATGCGATGTAAGGGTGGCGCTGCCAATAAAGCACCTAAAAGCTGTCACAAAGAACCGGCAAAATTAATGATCATGAATATGTAAAATATAGCAGGAGACATTTTAATTGTTTAATAATAAACAAGTGTTTTCTGTGCAAAGATGAAGTTGACGATGCTGACTCGATCTTCGCAGTAGGCCTAGTGAACGCGCCAGAGAGAAATGCACATTTCATACGAATTACATAAGCAGAGAACAGTCAGTTTTCTTTCGTTTTGAATTGTTCTATTTAAAAGTAGACATTTCAAGCTTTCTATATCTCAGGTCTGTGAGGCAAGTAGGCTACCTTATCACTGAGTTTCGGTTAATTTATGAGATCAGCTCCAGTTCACGCGCCGGCGCCTCCGTGTCGTGATTAAATATTTTCTACTATATTTAATTAAATCCAGGCAATTGGTTGATGAAACATTGATTAAAATTTGTCACGGTTCATGTATTCACTGTTTTCTTCGTGTCTCGTGTATTTGTTGTTCTGTGTGTGTGGGTGTGTGTGAGTGGGCGTGGCCGCTCATTCCAGCTGATCAGCGCGCCAGCTGATCTCATTCCCCGCACCAGCTGCTGTCAATTCACTCACCTATAAAGACTCATCGCACTCTCCTCTCTTTGTCAGATCGTTGTTTGGTGTCCTCAGTGTGTGTTCATTGTGTGCCTGTCTGCAGTCCTGTTTCTGGTTCGAGTTCCTGTTCAGTGTCTTCATGGTTTTCGTCTCGTCTGGATGTTCACCTGCACTGGATTCACCGTCACCACTCTTCACCAGCACGCTGACCATCTTGTCCCTGCGCCACTAGCCCACCCGAGTTCCTGAACTGTTTTTTGTGTCTTCTGACCCATCAAATAAAGAGTTACTTGCATCATTGCTTCCGCTTTGTGTTTTATGACAAAATTAAGATACACTTAATACAAAACGAAATTAAATTTAAAGACAGGCTTTTTGCTTTCTGTTTGAGGTCTCTGTGAAAGGTTTAAAGCAGTCTTTTAGTGCCGCTTTCAGAGCGGTCATGTCCGTAACGGAGAACTGTCCTGTCCGTAACATTTTTTTTTTGTTTGTTTTTTTGTTTTGTTTTTTGTGTGAAATAGGCTACATTTCTAAATAAATGCTACTTATAGTCCAGTGCGACTTAGGCTATATATGTTTTTTCTTCTTCATGACGCATTTTTTGACTGATGCGACATACTCCGGAGCGATTTATAGTCCGGAAAATACGTTAAGTTATATATTCTTTCTGTGCGGCCCGGTACCAAATGTCCCACGGACTGGTACCGGTCCGCGGCCCGGGGGTTGGGGACTTCTGGCCTAGAGGATGTATGTATCTGAAGGAGTTCACTAATGTAACTTGGTGCCATCCCATTTAAGCCCTTAAAAACTAATAACATCTTATCTACATCTACAACATCTTACCTAATCCTAAATTTGACTGGAAGCCATTGAAGGGATGCTAGTACAGGTGTTATACTCGCATATTTCCTAGTCCCAGTTAAAAGCAGCAGCATTTTGAACCAACTGCAGACGTGAAAGTGATGCATGAGAAATACCATAGTACAATGAATTACAATAGTCCAATCTGGATGTAATAAAAGTGTGCATAACAACTTCCAAATCATTAAAAGACAAAAAAAGGTTTCAATTTCGCAATATTCCTTAATTGGAAGAAGCCACCTCTAACCACTGAATTTATATGCTTATCAAACTTTAACTCGGCATCAAAAAGAACAGCAAGACTCCTAGCTTGATTATGTACCTTTGATTTAAAAAGGCCTAATTGATTAATTATATGCTTGGAAGAACTCGGAGGGCCAAACACTATCACTTCATTCTTCGATTCATTCAAGTGGAGAAAATTAGCTGACATCCACTCCTTAATATCTTTAAAACAATCAGAGAGAGACTGCAAGGCTGAATTATCCCCCATTTTTATAGAGAGATAGAGCTGAGTATCATCGGCATAAAGATGATAGTATATGTCACCGGGGCGGACCTCGGATGACCCGCCGCCCCAGACTTGAAACACACCACCACCGCGAGGAGCCGACACCACAGGCCCGCAACAGATGGACGACACAGACACCAGATAAGTTCCAAAGAATAATAATCTTTATTTATCACAAGATATGAAAAGGGCACAAATCTTAATTGAATTCAATGTCTTCTAGGCCTTCGTCGTCATGGGGAACTCTCGTCGGTGCACAGTAGTGGGACAATGACTCAAGAGCTTACTTCGTCAGCAATGCTGTCTTCCTCAGGTCTCGGTCAGTAAGTAGGAAGGTAAGGATTCTTCTCAGTACAAAGTACTTTCGTCGGTGCATTCTTCGGGGATCAACGGAAAGTAGGAAAGTAAGGATTCTTCTCAGTACAGGATACTTTCGTCGGCGCACAGTGACGGGACAATGATTCAGGAACTCTCTTCACCAGTAATGCTGCATACTTCAAAACTTGGGCAGTAAGTAGAAAGGTAAGGATTCTTCTCAGTACAAAGTACTTTCGTCGGTGCACAATAGTGAGAGTGGTTTAAAAGCTTACTTTACCAGCAACTGCATTCTTCGGGAATCTACGGTAAGTAGGAAGGTAAGGATTCTTCTCAGTACAGGATACTTTCGTCGGTGTACAATAGTGAGAGTGGTTTAAAAGCTTACTTTACCAGCGACTGCATTCTTCGGGGATCTACGGTAAGTAGGAAGGTAAGAATTCTTCTCAGTACAGGATACTTTCGTCGGTGTACAGTGATGGGACAATGATTCAGAAACTCTTTTCACCAGTAATGCTGCAGAGCTCAGGCAGAGAAAAGGTTGATGGCACTTCACCAGTATGTCTGTACACTCACAGGGCTCAGCAGAGAAGAGGTTAATAGTACTTCACCGTGTATCTGTACACTCACCGGGCTCAGGCAGAGAAGAGGCCAATAGTACTTCACCAGTGTATCTGTACACTCACAGGGCTCGGCAGAGAAAAGATTAATAGTAGAGAGCAGATATCATCACTTTTCACAAAGGCGTATGCAGAAGTTGAAGCTACTTCTCAGCAAAAGCACACCACACATGTGTTCACTTCAAATCCACAGCAATGCATTAATGTGTATCAATAAGGCAAAAGCACTGCAATTCACTCACACAATAAGGCTGATCAGAGACCTCAATCCTTTCATTACACTTCCGTGAAGGATACTCGATCTTTGGTTCCTCTTCAACACACTCTGAAACACATAGCTTTCCCAACCGTCAGATCTATGTTCTCTGCATCCTCTTTAAGCTTTTCAATTGTTTGTAAGATGAAATCAGTTCACTTATCTTTCTCTTTCTCTCCTCAGCACAGATCCAATCGATCAATCAGTCCAGCAGACTTCAATGGGCAGGTTTTCCCCAACGAGGCTTCACCACAGCCGATTTTAACTCTCAATATAGACCACTTCCACAGGAGACCTTCTCACCCCGATCGCTCTCACAAACAAGATTGTGCCCAGAAACTTCGCTTGCCGAGAACGAACGGCCGACGAACAACAACCACGATGAACAAGACCCACCCCTGCTTCTCTCAATGGCTCTTTTTATGTTTGATTTGTCAGGCGGAAAGCCTATGTGGAGGCTGTGTCTCTCTCTCTCGCACCTGCAGTGCATCAGCGCTAATCAGGCCGGGCAAAATTCCTACCACACCCGGAACCGGAGTAGGATGTGTTGCCCACAAATCGTTCCCTCTGGAAACTCATGGCTCATAAGGGGGTTCCGCTCGATAGCGCTTTTGTCACCCGTGACATATACATTATGTTTCTTACAAATATCAGCCAATGGAAGCATGTATATTGAAAATAAGTCTGGACCCAATATCAATCCTTGTGGAACCCCACACTTCATTAAAGCAGAAGGAGATGAAAAATTTCCTAATTCCACAGAAAACGTTCTGCCAGAAAGATATGAGTTAAACCAATTAAGAGCTTTTCCTTGAATCCCTGCCCACTCTTTTAGATGCCCCAACAGTATAGCATGCACTATAGTATCAAATGCAGCAGTCAAATCAATTAAATCTAAAATGGCGCACTTTCCTGAATCGACAGCCAAAAACAAATCGTCTGACACTTTGAGAAGGACTGACTCTGTACTGTGTTGAGCCCTAAATCCCGATTGGAACTTATCAAAAATACCATTTCCATTTAAATAAGTAGAAAGCTGTTGAAAGACAGCCTTCTCTAAAATTTTTGACAGGAAAGACCATTTTGAAATTGGCCGATAGTTCTTTAAATCAGATGAGTCCCGATTGGGCTTTTTTAGAAGGGGTGCACCACTGCATGCTTGAAGCAGGATGGCACGACACCACTCAATAAGCTGGAGTTCACTATTGACAAAAGATCTAAACCAACCACGTCTAACACCTGAACAAGGCGGCGCGGGGGAACAATATCTAAAGAACACTGAGTGGGCTTCATTTGGCAGACTAAGTCCACCAAATCAGGAAATGAAATTGGTTTAAACTCACTTAAATAATGTCCTAATGAGGGTGGAATGACATAATCAAGGATGAGGACTGAAGATATAATACCAGCTGTAAGAGCATAAATTTTTTTAATGAAATACTCTAAAAAGTTGTCACATGTTATCTGAGTATTATCAAGGACTGTTGTTATGTCAGGATTTAAAACAAGTCTATTGTCTTGAATAACGCTTTAGGATTATTAGGAATCTTCTTAATGAGATCAGAGAAATATTTTGTCTTTGCAGTTTTAGCAGCCTTCTGATATTTAATCATAGCATCCTTCAGTATATCATAAGACACCTGCAACTTATCTTTCTTCCATTGCCTCTTTGCTTTCCTCCACACTTGTCGGAGGCAACGAGTATCATTATTAAGCCATGGCTGTGGTTTGGATTTTTGCACCTTTGATTTTAAAAGGAGCACACATGTCCATAATTTCATTACAGATGGAACTGAACATTGACACTGTATCATTTATTTTTTTATTTTTTTATTAAGCAAACAATACAATACATATAAATACATAAAGAAAGCAACAGCAAAAAATAAATATAGACAAATATAAATGCGGAGAAAAACAAGTGTCGGACCAATAAGCTTGTTAATGACAAACCAGAAAAAAGTGCATAATGCAAAGGAAAACAAATGATCAGACAAATAAACAAATATACAAACAACATAAAACAGAAGGCAAAGGGCAAACCGGTATCTGCTACATATACCCATATATATACATATATATGCACATACATATATCTATAAACACATACATATACATACATACAGTCAAAGAAAAAAAAAAAAGAAAAAAGAAAAAAAAGGGAAGAAAGAATTAAATAAATAAAAATAATAAGAGGCATATGCAGAGAAAAGAGAATGTAGATGGGGATAGATTGAATAGAAGAAAAAAGACAGAAAAGATAAAATATAAATTAAAATGGGGATGTTAGAGAGTTAAAATGGCTATTGCATGGTTTAATTGATTTCCTGCTATTTATGCACCATTCCAGTGGAATATGGACATGCACCTTCCACTCCAAGAGGTCTTGTAAGGGCTCACCAAAACACATTGGCCGGACCTTCCGGATCATTGGAGCATGACCCGGTCGCATCTCTGCCTGCGCTTGGATTAAAAAAAAATATATAATAATAATAATATTTGACCATCAATTGTAGTCATAGCAGGGTATGCATTTCAAGCCAGGTATCATTGTCTTGGTCTACAGACCCGTTGGTTCCTGTCATGACCTTGTCGAGGGTGAGAAAGGAGTAGAGAATATGGACAGGAGACCAAGGTATAGAGTGAGAAGAGTAAAAAGGGGAGGGAAAGGGAGAAGAGGAGAGAGAAGAAAAAAAAGAAAATAAATAAATAATAATAATAATATACATATATACATATACATATATATATAACATATATATATAATAATAGTAATAAATAATAATAATTGATGATATTTATAAGCTAGATATATGTGTGGTTCATGCCTTTAAAGCCCTTCATACAAATCATATAGCGACGGTTAAAGGTAATCTAAAGTAATTGCGACATACATACATACATATATAGACTTACAAACATAATATATAACAATACATGCATATATACACACTCACATACACACACTTACATATATAGTTATATATACCCGTATACGTAATAAAAAATATTAATAACAATAATAATGTCTTAGGCATACGCACATGCCTTACACATACGTAATGTACTAACCAGCAGCCATATCACCCTGTAGCCCAAGACTGGTTGCCCCCTGAAGCTAAGCAGGGTTGAGCCTGGTTAGTACCTGGATGGGAGACCTTCTGGGAAAACCAGGTTGCTGCTGGAAGAGGTGTTAGTGAGGCCAGCAGGGGGCGCTCACCCTGTGGTCCGAGTGGGTCCTAACACCCCAGTGTAGTGACGGGGACACTATACTGCCAAAAGAGCACCGTCCTTCGGATGAGACGTTAAACCGAGGTCCTGACTCTCTGTGGTCATTAAAAATCCCAGGATGTCCTTCAAAAAAGAGTAGGGGTGTAACCCCGGCATCCTGGCCAAATTTGCCCCTTGGCCTCTGTCCATCATGGCCTCCTAATCATCCCCATATACTGATTGGCTTCATCACTGTCTCCTCTCCACCAGTAAGCTGGTGTGTGGTGGGCGTACTGGCGCAATATGGCTGCCGTCGCATCATCCAGGTGGATGCTGCACATTGGTGGTGGTTGAGGAGATTCCCCCTTCTATGTAAAGCGCTTTGAGTGCAGAGAAAAGCGCTATATAAATGTAAGGAATTATTATTATTATTATTACTAACTAGTAAAATGCAGAATTAAAATGCAAAACAGTACCATGGATATATCAGATATCTTTATCCTTTACATTTCCTGATATATTAATACAGGTTATAAGTATATTCAGAGGATATTAAATATCATTGATTTGCATTGTGTACGTCTTTTACGTCATATAAATAAATGGTGAGGCACCAATTCATCTCTCAGGACACATTAATGTTTAGTGATTCAGTAATGGTACCATAAAAGTGTATAAATTTAGTTAATTTGTGTTTGAGAATAGCCGTCTGTTTTTCTTTGATAATATGATCTATTTATGGAATGGTCCACCGGAGGAAAACAGGGGAGGGTCATGTCTTTTTATTCTTTGTTGAGGGGAGGGTCATCCAACTTTTTTTAGTCTAGGGGGAGGGTCACTCAACTTTTATATTCATGAAAACAGCAACATTTCAAAGTGGCTTGTTTGGTGATATTTTTTTCCATTTATTCCATGTTGATCTCGCGTTATCAGCCCCCCTTCGATATCAGATGGTCTGACCCAACAAAAATCCAGTTTGGCGCTGTTTGACAGTGCGCGCGCACTTCAGTTCACGCTTAGAAAAAGTGCATCATGTCAGAACAGAACGCCAATGAAATGTTTACCCGGCAAAGCTTTAAAGCACGAGCAAATAATTAACTTTTGTGATTGCGAATAAGTGCAGTGTCCTGTGAGTGTAACTCTACTGCTGCATTAACGTGATGTGAACGTACGTCGAGTTTTACAGTATTGGGACTGAGGCGCCAGAACTGCAGCTGATAGAATGTGCGCTGTAGCGCGATACTACCATATTTTAGTTTCCATTCTTATTTTGTTTCCACGATGTGTAAGATGTAGGGCTACCACATCTTTAAATTACTATTAGTATTATTTAAGTTAACATAATAAAATACGTAGACCTACACCACAAAAACTAGTTGAGGATAAATTCGTTAAAACTGGGCAATTCCAGTGTTATGGACATGACATTTGCAGTCAAAACTTGAAATATAAATTCTCAGAAAATGCATTTAATACCAATATTTTGAAACGTCTGTTAATATATCCATACTCCCTTAAAGGCAGGGTAGGTAGGAATTGTCTAAAAAACTTATTTTTCAAATTTGTTTAAACTTTATGTATATATCAATACATAATTAAAATGTAAGTATTCTGAAAAAGAAAGTATAAAAATCGAATGTATGTAGACCTCTCACGACTGTTTTAAAGACAGCTCATTATTTCCATTCACTCCACCCTCTCCCTTCTGGGCTCCTTCCAAAGACACGCCCCCAAAACACATGAACGCGCGACTCCGACCGCTGAACTGAAGACGCATTATTTACCTGAGACGAGCGGAGAGGAAGGACCGCAGTGCATGTAGTAACATCATGTCAGAATCACATGTAATAAAAAAATCTAACTTTATCATTATGAATATAAACAAATAAGATGTATTTTAGTACTCACTATCAAGCTAGTATATCGATATTGGTAAAGTTTAAATTATATATTTTTTTGATTCGCTAACGAGCTAGTTATAACTATAAGGCAAAGCTAAAAACAGGTTGCATTGATACACGTTTTTCCATTTCCATTAGTTACACTGTGATGGCGATGAATTTCGTGTAAGATTCATAACATATACGTTCATATATTCTGCATGTAAGAGTTTCCATGATGAAAGCATTGTTGACTCTGAGGGTAAATCTAGTTCTAAAAAAAGTTCCTGGATGCGGAGTAACGTCAGGTCTACTAGCTGTTAAACATGTATTTTGTTATGTAAAGTTAAATTTTGCACAATTCAACACAACAGCTATCAACTTGAGCTAGGCCTATTGATTATTTATCAACTCTACTATGGCTCGCTAAGTAATGTTATGATAGCTATATTAGGCAGCTACGTGTGCTAGTGATACATGATTCATGAAAACATAAACAAAAAAATATGTCTAATCAAATTACAAAAAGAAAGATTACCTGTCCAGCAGAAATAAAGCCATCAAGGAGTCACTTTTCAGCCCCTTGAGGTCCCTCAGTTCTCGCCATCGCTGGAAAGCCACACCGATATTGACTCGCGTTTTATTTCTTGGTTTATCCAAAGACTTTTTGTTTATTGCCTTTTCTAATACTGTCTTCTTTTTTTGGCCTTGTTTGCCTTCGCTAACTGCATATGCTGGTAATGTGAATTTTGAATGCTCTCTCTCTGCCATTATTTTGCTATTCCTAGGTGCCTCTTGAACTCCTCAAATCAAACGGGTGCGCGCATGTAGGCAGATCCTTTATCAACAGGGTGGTTACCATGGTTGCGAGAGAGAGTGACAGTCGCCTAAGCCAATCCTTTGTTTCGTCCCGAATGGAAATAATGAGCTGTGTTTAATGCAGATTAAACGGTCTAGAGTCACTCGATTTTTATACTCTTTTTTTCAGAGTACTTACATTTTAATTATGTATTGATATATAAAGAAAGTTTAAACAAATTTGGAAAAAAGTTCTTTAGACAAATCCTACCTACCCTGCCTTTAAGAAAGGAGTCAAGACATTAGAAAAATCTACACATGCGTTTTATATTCAATATGAGGGAAGTACACATGTGACGTGACACAAAAAATCTTTAACTTTTAGGTGGCAAAATATTTTTTAGTAATTCTATGAATTACACTGTGCAAACCAAAAGATATATACCCACCGGATGAATAAAGATTGGCCTCCACAGAACATAAAATATTATTTTTATTTTATTTTTCATGTTCGCATTTATGTGAAAAAAAAAACAATGTTATGGGCGTGACAGTTCTCCATTATGGACATGACTGCTCTGAGAGCGACTTTAAAACTTTCACAGAGACCTCAAACAGAAAGCACAAAGCCTTTCTTTAAAGTGAATTTCGTTTTTTTATTAATTGTATCTTAATTTTAATCAATGTTTCATCAACCAATTGCCTGGATTTAATAAATAAGTAATATAAGAAAATATAGTAGAAAATAGATAATCATGACTCGGAGGCGCGGGCGAGTGAACTGGACTTGTCTCATAAATGAACCGAAACTCAGCGTAAGGTAGGCTATGCTACTTGCCTCACAGACCTGAGAAATATATAGAAAGCTTGAAATGTCTACTTTTAAACAGAACAATTCAAAACGAAGGAAAACAGACTGCTTTCTGCTTATGAAATGTGCATTTCTCTCTGGCGCGTTCTGAGAAGATCGCGACGCATCGTCAACTTCATCTTTGCAGTCGACACAGAAAACACTTGTTTATTAATAAACAATTAAAATGTCTCCTTGCTATATTTGACATATTCATAATCATTACTTTTGCTGGCTCTTTGTGACAGCTTTTAGATGCTTTGTTGGCAGCGCCACCCACGTGTTGAACGAGTCACACTGCATCAGCACCGGAAAAAATTTTTTTTCCAATCTAAAATCAAAAATCGTAATACGAACCGAATCGTAGGTTTGGTCTATCGTTACAGCCCTAGTAAGATGAGAAAGCAAGAGTTTATGGTTTAAAAAAACAAAAAAAACAATGGCTATCTGAAGATCTTTGCCAAGCAAACCAGTACAGAAGTAGGCTAATCAATAAATTATTGGGGAGGGTCATGCCTTTTTTCACAATCATTTTGGAGGGTCATAGAAAAATGTATTGCTGGCGAAGGGAGGGTCATGTCTTTATTGACAACAGATTTCAAAACTCCTCCGGTGGCCCCTTAAATAAAAAACGAACAGTCCCTAATAGCTGTTGCCATTGTATAATACTGATTTTATTTTTATTTTTCCAATTGATCAAAATTGTTTTCTTGGCGATAACTAGAGACAGAAGTAAGGTAAGGGTGATGTATGTTCTAGTGGGGGGTTTATGTTTAATGTGTCTCCTAGAAGACATAATGACGGATTTTCCGGGATATTACGTTTAAGGTAGACAGATAATTTTCCTGTGATTTCTTTCCAAAATTTGGTAACTGGGGGGCAAGACCAGATGGCATGAAAGTAGTGATCTTGTAGTGATCTTGTGTAGTGACACTGTATCATTTAAACCCAGAACAAAAGATAGAGACCCTGGAGTACGCAGTACTAAAGATATTGTAAAAGCATTTGAAAACTCACTGGCTGTTGAAGGTTTTATAGAACGGACATACCGGCCTAATGGCTTACAATGAACTAGAAACTGAAATATTGAAAACAACTGGATTATGATCAGAGAAACAGGCATCCTCAATATCTACATTCAAAACAGGAACACCCAGGGATAAAATCAAATCCAAAGTATGACCAAGTTTATGGGTAGGACTTCAGACAAATTGGGTGAAATTAAATGACTCAGTAAGATGTAAAAACTCTTTTACCATGGGCTGATTATTCAGTTATTCAGGCTCCATTCAGTTTGCAGCTTTAGATTTAATTTTTTAGCTCTGAGTTCAGCTTCCTCTATCTCAAGCTCTTGCTTTTGCTGTAAAGCGCTAGCACATGCCAACAGTTCTGCCCTCTCTGTTTTAATGTTCAGTCTAGAAGAAGTGGAATAAACATTTGATGCTACCTGACTGCAAGACCTTTTCTTTAAGAGACCTATCTTTGAGGAAGACACAACCATAGAAGCACTGTCAGCAAACCCAACCTCTGCATCACATTAGTTGTGTCCCAATTCAGTGGGACATCATCTGGGATGAATGCATATTTCCACTGTCCACCAACAGGTTTGTAGGGCTGACTCAGGCGTGGGCTGCCAGTCACTAAGATGTTCTCAGAAAGAGGGAAGAAAAATTAAGAATTAACTCACATACTCAAAAATCAAACCATAAAATATTTTAACATGTAAAACCATTCTATGAGCTAAACTGCAGGACAGCAGCCCTCCAGGACCGAACGTTGCCTATCCCTGATCTATAAGACATATTTTTAGTGTTTCTATTATATACTGTTCATATTTTTTCAAACAATATCTAATATCAAAATCTAAGTTTTTCATAAAAAGTACAATATTTGCCTCTAAGATTAAGTGGAGTTGAATAACAATCTAAAGTACTTCAATATGTCGTTACATTCCACCACTGGTTATTTGATGCAATTCAATGCAATGGGACGGTCTGGTTTTGTCACCTAGTAACTGGTGACAGTTGTGACGAGCGGCAGTAACATTTGTACTGGACTTTATATATAAAACTTTATAGAAGTTATAGAATAACTATATAGTTATAACTGCCTAAAAACAAAACGCAGTTGAAATGTTCTAGAATGTCTAAAAAAGTTCACCATGGTCAATTTAAGTGCATAATAAAGTCTAAACAGTATAAACTAACCTATATCAAATCACATACTGGTAACATATAAGGCAACATTTGAACCTTTGTTGTATTTTTTTCGTTCATTTTTATCATTAGATGCATTCGATTTCCCGATTAAATTGAAACCCAATACTTACATTTAAAAGTGTAATCTGGCATTTCGTCTCCGGCGCAATGAATTCTAGGGTAGGCAAGACTGCAAAGGATCCTTCTGATGTATCCTGCATTCACGGGAAAAGAAGGACGCTTTGAAGGAGCCTTCGAAGTACCTTCGAATTGGGACAGCCTTCGTCGCTTCGCGATGACGCAATCGGCTATACTTTCCCCTTTAAACAGGTCTCGGTGCATCCTGATGCAGGCCCTGAATTGGGACACAGCTATTGTTCTACCTCTTTGGTCTTAATTTTTACCCTTTCAATCCAGTCTTCCACCTTATCTATGAAATACTTCACTGCCTGCGACTTAGGTTCATAGCAGTTTACCTGATCTAAATAAGCCTTGTCATCAGACATTACATCTAAGTAATAAGTAATGTTCGAAAATGACCATATATCCAAAAATGGAAGAAGGATGATATCCACGATGTCACTGTGCAGAACCTCAAAATGTCAGAAAATCTTCGCCAGACCTTTTATCAAACTTTGTCAGAGATAAGTTATCTTACTTGAGGTATAGAAACAAGGATCAACACCAGCTTTTTCTTAATCCGTTAAAGTGTTGCACATTTATTTTCATAAACACAAAAATGCAAAAACATGCACAATCCTTAGAATTCGTTCAGCCAATATTTCCAAACAGCGCTCAAGTATGGCTCCAATTTCTTTGTATTCTTACATGTTTTTAATCCATATAATATCTTCCTTAGGCCTTGTCCACACTAAAACGTTTTCATTTCATTTTCATTTTTAGACCAGACATATGGTGACTGAGTGCGACCTGGACGCATCAGTGAATGCTGAGATATTTTGCTAAATAAAATGATCCTGTCAGAAGAAGTACGTGATAACTATATTATTTATTTTTCATTCTGTATCATCTCAGTGAGCTATTGTGATGTTTTACTCATGCAGAGTAAGGTGAATTCAGAGTTTTTAGGCGTAAGATTCTCATCCACACTGAAACGTCAGAAGATGCCTGAAACGCTAGTGTGGACGGAGAGCATTTTAAAATGAAATTGGCGTTTTCAAATGTATCCGGATTGATGTAGATGTATGACTTTAAAGCTAACTTCAAGTAAATTATAAAAAGAAAACTTCAAGTAAAATATACAAGGTCAGCTTTGAGTAAATGCAGTACAGGATAACTTCAAGTAAATTCTTAAATAGTATAGCACTGTACAATAAACAGAAATAAGCTGAGAATAATAATTATACAAATTGAAAGCATATTGAATTGGCTCTTACACTATATATATATATGTGTATATTATAATATAATACTAAATATACAGTATACAGTATATAAATTATGATATGCAGTACAGCATGTTTCAAAATAAATCCAGTTATTAAAAAATACCAAAAAAACACATTAACAATACTTTAACATTTTCAAATGACAAGGCCGGAGCATCTGGCACAAAAGTGAACTTGTAGTGGTTGGTCATACACTCAATACTTCTGAACTGCCGACCAGAAGGCATTATCTCAGGTGGTGCATGCTAATGCCCATAACACTCCTGGCTTTCCTTATCACTTGCTGCTCATAAAACTCAGTTAAACTTTGCAGAGGCATGCCAGTCATTTTTGAACAGGTCCTAACTAAAAGTGCACATGATTCTTACGCTTTTAAGTGAGGGAAAACGCCTCGGTTACGACTGTAACCTCGGTTCCCTGAAGAGGGAACGAGCGTTGCGTCGAGTTTGACGCTATGGGAACGCTTTGCGTGATGACGTCTTGAAGCACATGTAAAATCAGTCCAATGGTGTGGCGGAACGTCAGAGGCGGGTGACGTCACGTACCAGGAAGCTATAAAAGCCGGACCGAAACAGAAAACGAAAGCTTCGTAAAGTCTGAAGTCGTGCTGACAGGCATGAAGGAGATATGGCAAGGTGACGCAACGCTCGTTCCCTCTTCAGGGAACCGAGGTTACAGTCGTAACCGAGGCGTTCCCTTTCAAGGGAACTCGCGTTGCGTCGAGTTTGACGCTATGGGAACGTCTATACCAACGCCTCCATAGCTACAAATGTCTGTCCTGTGTGAAATCTGGTGAGCAGCACTAGGAAGACAAAACATGAGACCCTGGAGCAGAGTCCAGATCCAGAGAGTAGAACCTGACGAAAGTGTGCGGTGAGGACCAGCCTGCCGCATCACAAACGTCCTGTAACGAAACTCCTGATATAAGGGCCTTAGAGGCCGCCATACTCCTCGTAGAGTGCGACCGGACAGCCAAAGGAGAAGGCTGCCCAGCCGCCTCATAAGCAAGTGAGATAGCCTCGACCACCCACTTGCTCATTCTTTGCTTAGACACCGGACCTCCCTTGTTAGGGGAGCCAAAGCATACAAATAACTGATCACTTTTACGCCACAGGGCAGCTCTGTGGACATAGGCGTCTAACGCCCGAACTGGGCAAAGCAAATTATTAGCCTCCTGGTCCGCATTCTGAAAAGGAGGAGGACAAAAGGCCTGCAGAACAATAGGTCTGACCACATTAGTGGGGACCTTGGGGATATAACCCGGTCTCGGATGTAGAAAAGCTTTCACCATACCCGGAGCAAACTCTAAGCATGACGGAGCAACCGACAATGCTTGAAGATCCCCAATTCTCTTGAGAGAAGAAATAGCCAGAAGGAAAAGAGCTTTCAGAGTTAGAAACTTCTCAGGAACCTCCTCAATGGGCTCAAAGGGGGCCAGGGACAGGCCTTGTAGTGCAATGGACAAGTCCCATGGTGGCACCCTAGAGCGAACTGCAGGCCTCAGCCTCCAAGTGCCACGAAGGAAACGAGATATCAAAGGGTCTTTCCCCACAGACATTCCACCCAAAGGAATGTGGTAAGCACCTATGGCCGCCACATAAACCTTTAAAGTGGACGGGGTCAGACCTGCCGTGAACCGGTCCTGCAGGAACTCCAGCACTGTACCAATTGGGCAGTTAACTGGGTCCAACCGACGGTCACTACACCAAGAAGTGAAGACTCTCCACTTCAGGGCATAAAGTTTCCTCGTGGAGGGAGCTCTGGACTGTAGAATGGTCTCCACAACCTCAGTTGAGAGACCTGACTCTATGAGCTGGGCCCCCTCAGAGGCCAAGCCCACAGGTTCCACAGTTCTGGCCGAGGGTGAAATATCGAGCCCTCCGCCTGGGACAGAAGGTCCCTCCTGACGGGTAGCTCCAGAGGAGGCCCGTCGAGGAGCGACACAAGATCGGGAAACCATACTCTGCCCGGCCAGCGCGGGGCTATAAGAAGCAGGCAAACCCGGTCCCTGCGAACTCTCTCCAGAACTCCCGGGAGCAGAGCAACTGGGGGAAAAGCGTACAGACGTAGCCTCGGCCACGTCTGCACCATAGCATCCAGTCCCAGAGGAGCTGGATGCGTGAGGGAGAACCAAAGTGGACAGTGAGACGTCTCTCGAGACGCAAACAGATCCACTTGTGCTTGGCCGAACTCCCTCCATATCAGCTCCACCACCTCGGGGTGGAGCCTCCATTCCCCGGGCCTCGGCCCCTGTCTCGACAGAGTGTCTGCTCCTATATTCTGAACCCCAGGGATGTAGGCTGCCCTGAGCGACAGCAACTTCCCCTGGGACCACAAGAGGATATGGCGTGCCAGATTGGATAATGGGCGCGAGCGCAAACCCCCTTGGTGGTTGATATAGGCGACTACCGACGTGTTGTCCGTATGCACTAACACATGGTGTCCCCTGAGATCTGTGATAAAGCTCCTCAGAGCCCGGAAGACAGCTAACATCTCTAGGCGATTGATATGCCAGGAACGATGATGGTCTTCCCACAGACCTTGAGACGAGCGACCCTCCAGGATCGCTCCCCAACCCGTGAGGGAAGCATCCGTCGTTAGCAGTTTGCGACGACAAGGAGCTCCCAACACTGGGCCCTGGGACAGGAACCAAGGTTTCTTCCACATAACCAGGGCACGTAAGCATCGCCGCGTGACCTTGATTGTGCGAAATGGGTTGCCCCTCGGGGAAAACCCCCTGGTCCTGAGCCACCACTGCAGGGGCCTCATGTGCAGCAGTCCAAAAGGTATCACGTTGGAAGCTGCTGCCATGAGACCCAACAGTCTCTGGAACTGTTTGACAGTGAGTAGCTGGCCTAGCTTTACACTTTTCACAGCTGCAAGGATGGACTCTATACGTGGCGGTGACAGGCGCGCCTGCATCGACACTGAGTCCCAAACCACGCCTAAAAAAGTGGTCCTCTAGAGTGGAGAAAGCACACTCTTCTTGGCGTTCAGCCGTAACCCCAACTCTTTCATGTGGGCGAGAACAACATCTCGATGTTGAACCGCCAACTGATGCGACTGAGCTAAAATCAACCAATCGTCGATGTAGTTCATGATGCGAATACCCTGGAGGCGCAGCGGCGCCAGAGCTGCATCCATGCATTTGGTGAAAGTGTGGGGTGATAAAGCTAGGCCGAATGGAAGAACACGATATTGGTATGCTTTGCCCCCGAAAGCAAACCTCAGGAACTTCCAGTGACATGGACGGATGGAAATGTGGAAATATGCGTCCTTGAGATCTATCGTGACAAACCAGTCCTCGGACCTGATCTGTGGCACGATCTGTCTCAATGTTAACATTTTGAACTTGAGCTGCATGACTGACTCGTTCAGAACTCGAAGATCTAAAATGGGACGCAATCCCCCGTCCTTCTTCGGAACTATGAAGTACCGGCTGTAAAACCCGGTTTCCCTGGTGGAGGGGTGTACACATTCTATGGCCCCTTTCTCTAACAGAGTGTTTACTTCCTGTTCCATAACCAGAACCTGCTCGGGGGCCACCACTGTGGGCAGGACCCCCATAAACCGAGGTGGGCGTTTCTTGAATTGTATCTGATACCCTTTTTCCACGGTCTGCAGGACCCAACGAGAAACATTTGACAGTAGCTTCCACGCTGTCAAAGATTCTACTAGAGGTACCAGCCTCTCGAGACTGGTTTCTGGATTTTGTTGTTGTTGAGTAGTCAATTCGTCGCCCTGTAACGGCGCACCGGCAGGGAACAACCGAACAGACTGCTCTAACACCCTCCTCGGAGGGGGCGGGCATCCCGAGGCCACTACGTTTCCGGGTGGTCCTTGAGATATGTGCTCGCCGGAGACCGCTGCGCCCTGTAACACCGGAGGCGGCAGGGTTGGCAGAACGGTCCCCTGAGGGTACCGAAGAGAGACGGGCACCGTAAAAAGAGGTGTTAACCGCTCTGCTTCGGGGGGGACTACCCTCATTTGTCCTGAGCCCTCGGACGTCAGGATTTCTTCCCAGCAGCCTTCTTGGCAGTAATAACGGTCCGCAGATCCGCTCTACCCCTCGAAGACTGCTGGGTTTGAGCGCGCTCTCCGTGTCCCCGAGATTTTTGTGGGGGAGCACGGGAGAACACACTCTGCTTTTGAGTGGCACGATGATCAGCGCTCTTTTTAGAGGAGTGAGGCTGCTCCCGCTCAGCAGCCTCAATGAAAGAGCGGCGGGGGAGAAGTTTCTGGAGTGCAGCAGCCTGTTTTGAAGCTTCTTGTGATTTAGCTACCGCACTGTTCACTGCATCTCCAAATAACCCAACAGTAGAAACCGGAGCATCTAATAGAACATGTTTCTCTCTATCTTTGATGTCACTCAGATTGAGCCACAGATGCCTCTCAGTGGCCACCAGGGCTGCCATAGACCGCCCGATTGATTTAGCGGTCTCCTTGGTGGCCCTGAGAGACAAATCTGTGGCTCTACGCAGTTCGGCTACTGTGTCAGGACCAATACCCCCGCCCTCCTCTAAATCACCCAGTAATTCTGCCTGATAAGCTTGCATAAGGGACATCGTATGCAGACACGCTGCAGCTTGACCAGCGGCTGCATACGACTTATGAATCAGGGAGGAAGTGAATTTAACTGGTTTAGTGGGGAGTGTAGGAGCCTTCAGGGAAGATGCCGTTGCTGGAGAGAGATAGCTAGCAAGCGTCTCTTCCACCTTCGGCATCTCCCCATAACCATACTCTTTATATTTGTAAATGGAAGAGTAATGTGATGTTTGAGGTGTGTATACTCTGTATGACATAGGTTTTCCCCACGATCTCGACACCTCGGTGTGGAGATCGGGGAAAAACGGAAGACTCCTACGCTGAGGCTGTGCACGAGATGGCAGGAAGCGTTCGTCGAGTTTGCTTTTCGAACGAACGTCCTGCCTATCCTCTGGCCACTCAAGAGAAAGTCTGTCTACTGCTCTAGTCACTACATTGAGCAGTTCTTCGAATGCATGAGACTGAGGTGGCGAATCCTCAGACTCAGCGTCAATACTCACAACATCCAACTCCTCAGAGCTGGATAGTTGCAGTACTGGTGCCTCTATCGGGGGGGAAGAAACCGCAGCGCATGCTTCCACACCCTGATGAGAGGCACTGGATCTATCAGAAGGATGCTGAGATAAGGCAGAGCCCGTCTCAACATCCACTGATAAATCCATCTGTGAACCCCAGGTCTGAGATCGACGCCGTGCCTCGGCAGCGGCGGGACCCAAGCCCTGGGGAACGTGGTCGGGATTGAACCGAGCCAAGCGGGATCGGAGCGTACGCAATGGAAGCGCACAGCAATGCACACAGTCACCACCCTCGAGTGCTGACTGGGCATGCTCCTCTCCCAAACAAACAACACAAAGAGTGTGTGTGTCACCTCCCGTTAAATAACGCGGGCAGGGATGGACACACACTCTAAATTGCTGCTTGCTCGCCATACTGATATAATATATGATAGACAGACAACACCAAATAACAAGACAGATTTCACAGAGAGCGCAACTGAAGACTCAGAAAGCTTTCGTTTTCTGTTTCGGTCCGGCTTTTATAGCTTCCTGGTACGTGACGTCACCCGCCTCTGACGTTCCGCCACACCATTGGACTGATTTTACATGTGCTTCAAGACGTCATCACGCAAAGCGTTCCCATAGCGTCAAACTCGACGCAACGCGAGTTCCCTTGAAAGGGAACCAGCATAGAAATGAAAAGCTCAAAATACTATCAATAAAGTGCTTTAGAAGTTTTCAGTATAGATATTTCACGCAAATGAGTTCAGTTTCCTTAGAACATAGATTCTTTAATGATAGACTCCGTGTTCTGATATAACTTTTAGGTATCATCCAAAATATTTCCAAGTTATTTGTACTCCTCTACTCCATCAACTGTCTTGTCATGAATGAACACGGGTTACAACCTTAGAGCACTTCTCCCCTAAAGTCAATTCCATCTTTTTTGTTTTAGAGATATTCAGTTATAACTCCGCTCCTTTGCATAACATAATGAATTCCTGAAGTGCAAAACTATCATCATACTCCGAACTTGATAGCAGGGATACAAGGATGGTCTCATTTGCATATTTAACAACATGACAATTATCCTGAGAACTTCGACTCTCATTAGTATAAAGTATGAAGAGAATCAATGACAGTACATTTTGAGGAGATCATAGGTGTATAAAGTGTGTCTGATAAAACTCCATTTATCCTGACCCTTTGCTGCCTGCCTGTTAAAGGTCTAAAATCAAATTCATTAAGAAGTTTATTTGCTAAAATAATGGGATGCAGTGTATTGAAAGCTGAGGATAAAAATCAACAAACAACAGTGTAATGGCATTCTTGTTTTCTACACTTTGCCATATTATATCGTCCAAGCATTGGAGAACTTTTATCATGGATGGGTGCACTTTTTTGGGCTTCAAATTTTCTCAAACCATTCACTGCCGTTATAAAGCTTGGAAGAGCCAGGACATTTTTTTAAATCGTCAACTCCCTAAAATAATTTTAATTTGATCATCAAAATGACTTGGGCAATTATTGTAGGAAGGTGACGATATAATGATTGTATTTGTCTGAAAGAAGAATGTCATACACACCTAGTATGGCTTCAGGGTGAGTAAATCATGGGATACTTTTAATCACTTTAAAACTATCCCTTTAAGCTCTGCTTGAGGTACAATCTCAGCATGTACCTTCTCTAAGACATTTTCTACAAAACTGATGTAATCATCTTTAAACTTTGCATCCTTTTCTAATTTTCTAAGCAGGCAAGACATGCGCTGAAGAGCTATTTGGTTATTGTTGGGCATTTTCACATTGACATTTATGAATGGCAGTGTCCATGACTGGTACTGTCCATCCTTGATTTGAGCATTCTCCATTATGCTCATGAACCTTTGGTCCTCTTGTGACATTTCTGCCTTTTCTTTATTCTCTTTTTCTGGAAAGTCATGATTGTTCTGCTGTACCAGCATGCTTGCCATGTCTGATACTGTGATGCGGTTTGCATAAACGGCTGGATCCCTTTCTGTTTGACAATGTTCAACAAGGCCATTAACAGCCCAGCCTAGGAAGGTTTCTACCGCATAAGGGCCATCTCCTTGGCTGTATGGGAGCATTCATTCCTATTAGCAATTCGACACCTGCCTCAATAGATGGCATGTGAACTTCTTTCAAGTATGTCCACTTCTTTAGCGCTTCAGCAGTATTCTCCTGTTTTTGTGTTACTGGTATTTCCTTTGAGTGTATATGTCAGGGAGTTAATAAAAGACATCACCATCTAAACTGCTAATTGTAAGACCTGCAAGCACAGTGGTGTTAACAGGTTTTTCTTGACCCATTGTAAGCAACAGGATTCTTGATTTCCGTCCATTAACTTCCCACATAGCAAGCAGTCTTGGCCCGAATGTGTCCTCAGGCTGGCACTGCTGGCCTCCTGTCAGCCAGAGCTGGGCCATGTGTGGCAACAATGATCAAAGCAGAACACACGAGGGCCTGGTGTTGGTGGGATCAGTCCATTGATTATCTGGCCCAAATCGGCTTGTGACCATGGGCCATATAACTGCACTTTCCACAGAGCAAATTTGATCTGGCCCAGCTCTGATCCACAAAACCTCTTTTCCCTTGGCCCACATACTGCAAAGAGTGACAGCCCTGTAACGACCCAGATCTGGATTTAAGGCTAGGAAAACACATGGGCTATAACTGGCTCGACTCTCAGCCATTTAATGACCCATAACTGGCCTTGCACTGGTCCTGAATAGGTCTTAGTATTGGTACAGATTCTTCTGAAGATTTTACAGCACAATAATTTAATACTTTTATGATCATTTTATTGTGTTTGTAGTGCATTTTACACCACATGATAATGGTAAAATTATCCCAGAAATGACAGTTCTTTTCATTCTGTTATAACCCTAACCCTTTTTCCCAGCCGTGGCCTACAGCAGACCCTAGTGTGAGGATGCCTCCACTAGCGCCGCAGGCCCAGTCGCCTTATTTTCCAGCTCAGCTTTCTCTCTCCTTCCCGGTCGCTTTTCAAACTCCAGGGGCCGTCGCAAATGCAAGACTACCTCCATTTCCCACGTCGGCCACGGATTGTTTCCCCCAAAACACGCTTCCTCAGGCAAAATCACCATTTTCTCTGTTTACAGCAATTCAGATGCCCATACCTCCAAACGCCATCGTTTTCCAAACGCCATCAGGTGCGGATATTGACCTATCATCTCTCCTTTCTCTGCTTCCCCCATACGATTCAAATCGCCAGATCGATTGCAGCGACTTCTCAGTTACCCTAAAAAATCCAAACAACACATCATCCCGAATCCTGCCATTTTCAGAATTTTGCATCGCATTCGCCAGATATACAGAGGTCGTCTGCGCCGTTTTTCCCCATAGGAGGCGCAAGCTTTCGCGATAGTGGCAGAGCTCATGTTATCCTATGGGGGATCACATTTTTACACGTACCACAAGCTGTTTGCAGCTAAATGCGCCGTCCGAATCACCCAAAGGAACCAGTGCCCATATTGGGGCGCGCTGGACACGGATCTCCACAATAAAATCGTCTTGGTCGTTCTAAATATTTCCAGCAGAGTCCGTAGGTCACTCGCCCATTCCACCACATCTTGCCCTCAAGTAAATCCATCAATTCCTCCAATTCAAGTTCCTAACCAAGAAAGATCAACTAGTTACGTTCCACGGCCAGTTACTACAAACTTCGACTCCTCCGGAAGAGCCTCCGCCTTTTCCGCAAGACGTCAGGTCTGCAACCATTTCAATACAGGTGGCTGCTCAAGACAACGCTGTCGGTTTCTGCACATCTGCAATTATTGTGGCGGCGCTCATGCCTGCACCATATGCCCCGTAAAGAAACACACCAATAAAAATTTAAAAAATTACTTGTCGACTTAAACTCACAGACATCACTGCTTATTAAAGGCATCCAAAAGACCTATCCTACCCGCCTAGACACCAGACAACCCCTGGACCTGGACGCTGGACCTACTCACCAAATGCATCTGTACCCTCCGTCTAGGCTACCATTCTATTAACACAGCTTGCACACTGGACACAATGTTCATTTTGGCTTTTTTCGGGTTTCTAAGATGCTCTGAACTCGCTATGACCTCTAAATTTAAACCAAAAATTCATCCCACCATTTCAGATTTATCCTTAGTAGATGACAAAACTATCTCCTACTTTATCAAACAGAGCAAGACAGACCAGTCCAAAAAAGGCCATTTCATTTATATTTTCAACCTTCATTCACCCATCCAACCTTACCAAACCCTCCAATCCTACCTTCATTTCAGAAATTCAACAAGTAAAGACCCTTCAGACCCACTTTTTATAAACGATTCAAAGCAACCAGTCATGCGCTTTTGGTTTCAAAAACATCTCAAATTAGTCCTAACACAATCTGGCACCCCAGCTGAACACCTTTCAGGCCACTCTTTTCACATATGCGCAGCAACCACAGCTGCCCAAAAAGGACTCTCATAGCAACAGATTCAAGCTCTTGGTCATTGGTCATCCGAAGCTTTCAAAATCTACATTAGATCTAACCGCTTCCACATCAAAAAAGCACACGAAACGCTCCAATAGAATTGGAGATTATTCTATTACTTCCTATACGTTACCCTACCAGCTAACACGCTATGCTATCATCTCGATTGCTCCTGTATGCTCGATAGCTCCTGTCTGCCCTGCTGCTCTGCTGCTGCGTTGCATTGGTTTGCGTCTCTAAGCTTTGTATCTTTCTGTTTTAATCATTATTTACTTTCATTCCTTGTTATTTATACTGCTAAATATAACTTAATTAACATCACACATTAACCTGACATCGCTAGCTTCAATCTAAATCTTTATTGCTAGAACAACACGTTTGAAATTCACTAGCCTGTTAGCGTACCATCCGTGTGCTCTTTATTTATTATTTATTCTCTAGCGTGCCCGCGCCTTCCATTCGCTTTTTATTTATTCTCTAGCGCACTAGCGCCTTCCGTGCGCTCTTTATTTATTTTTTATTTTTTTTCTCGCACTTTTTACGAGTTCATCAAAAAACTGTGGTGAGTATCAGTCAACAAACACGGTGAGTGATGTCATCTTCTCCTTTTATTGTCACCTGCACCTCATGTAACATGTATAGCATAGCCTTCTCTGTCAGCACAGGATTTACATGTGATAAATGCAGGGAGATAGTAAAGCTGACGGGGAAGATTTCAGAACTAGAGACACGCATCCAAACTTTAATCAAGGTTAATTGTAGGAGTGCAAGGGCTTTAGATACTGCTTTGGATGCGACTAGCTTAGTGAACTCTGTACATTGTTCGGTTAGCAAGTCGCGAAGCTAAGTGTCTGGACCACTCTGAGCTGAGACGAGATGAGAACGTATGGACATATGGCTAAATGTGGAGCCTGTGAACTGGACCTGTAGCGACCTGTCCTGTGGGCGCCAGGAGGCTGAGAATGCCCACCCCCGTCAGACAAGTGCTTTACTTTATATACCGATGTGACTGCTAGGCTACGTTAGGAAGCTATTATTCCTCTGAACGTTGCTCTACACCCGGTTTGTGATTAAAGTTGCCCCTGTGTGACGGTCTGCCTGGATTCCCTATGTCTATCTGGTTACTTTATGACATGACAGGATAGCCACGTGACAGGATTCTCTGTGTGAGAAATTACTTCATACTTTGTTTACACTGTGTGCTATCGCATTGAGCTTTGTTTGTAGTGGTTGTATGCCGTACACGTACAACGTTTGGTTGAAGTGCCCACCCTGAATGAACATTCCGAGTGCAGTTTTCTTCACGAGTGACACTTAACTCGAGTAGTTTCCCCCACTGTGCAGGAGCGTGAGTCACGTACCCTTAAATAATTATTAAAGTAAGCATTGTCTAGTAGCCATCCTTGCTATCTCCCGTTAGCGAACCCATACTGGAAAGGAGAGCATTGGCTAGTAGCCATCCCTGCTATCATCTGTTAATTAGATCACACTGAACACATCTGTGAACCTGCGCACTACCGCCTGCACCAGAAGAGTCTAGAGAGCCGTCGCTGCATCAAGTTGACCTTCCCGTTACGCCCCAGCGGTCTGGTGAGTCTGCCTGTCGCATCACATTGACCTGTTAACCTGTGCATTGCCGCCCTGTACCAGCAGAGTCTAGAGAGTCGCCGCTGCATCAAGCTGACCTTCCCATTGCTGTTACGCCCCATCAGTCTGGTGAGTCTGTCTGCTGCACCAAGTTGACCTGTAACCTGTGCATTGCCGCCCTGTACCAGCAAAGTCTAGAGAGCCGCCGCTGCATCAAGCCGACCTTCCCATTGCTGTTACGCTTCAGTGGTCTGGTGAGTCTGTCCGCCGCACCAAGTTGACCTGTAACTTGCGCATTGCTGCCTTGTACCAGCAGAGTCTAGAGAACCGCCGCTGTGCCCAGCCGACCATCCCATTGCTGTTACGCTTCAGCGGTCTGGCGAGTCTGTCCGGCGTTCCAAGTTGACCTGTAACCTGCACATTGTCGCCCTGTACCTGCAGAGTCTAGGGATCCGCCTGCTGCATCAAGTTGACCTTCCCATTGCTGTTACGCCCCAGCGGTCTGGTGAGTTTGTCTGTCGCACCAAGTTGACCTGTAACCTGCGCATTGCCACCCTGTACCAGGAGAGTCTAGAGAGCCGCCGCAGCATCAAGCCGACCTTCCCATTGCTGTTATGCCCCAGCGTTCTGGTGAGTCTGTCCGCCGCACCAAGTTGACTTGTAACCTGCGCATTGCCGCCCTGTACCAGCAGAGTCTAGAGAACCGCTGCTGCGTCAAGCCGACCTTCCCATTTCTGTTACGCTTCAGCAGTCTGGTGAGTCTGTCCGCCGCACCAAGTTGACCTGTAACCTGCGTATTGCCGCCCTGTACCAGCAGAGTCTAGGGATCCGCCTGCTGCATCAAGTTGACCTTCCCATTGCTGTTACGCCCCAGCGGTCTGGTAAGTCTGTCTGTCACACCAAAGGTGACCTGTTAACCTGCGCATTGCCGCCCTGTACCCGCAGAGTCTAGAGAGCTGCCTGCTGCATCAAGCCCACCTGCCCATTGCTGCTTCACCCCAGCGGAATTCGGTCGGCCTTCCTATTACACCAAGCTACCTGTCCATTGTTGTCCTGCATTCGCGGAGTCCTGTTGGCCTTCCTATTACACCAAGCTACCTCTCCATTGTTGTCCTGCATCTGCTGAGTCCGGTTGGCCTTCCTATTACACCAAGCTACCTCTCCATTGTTGTCCTGCATCCACGGAGTCCGGTTGGCCTTCCTATTATACCAAGCTACCTGTTCATTGTTGTCCTGCATCAGCGGAGCCCACCGAACCGTCTACCGCATCAAGCCAACTTGCCTGTTGTTATCTCACCCCCCCGGGGAGTCCAGTAGCCCATCTGGGGTACCAAGTCGACGGCGGCCGCTGTCCCACCCCTGCGGAACCCAAAGCCCCATCCGACCACAGGCCGACCACCCTTATTGCTCCGCCTTCCTTCAACTCCACACAGACTTTTTTTTAAGCAAAGTTATTTAATAAAGAAAATCTCATTGTTTTAAACGACATTCGTTTGCCTTGGTATTTATTGGGTGGGATACGTGTTGTTCCTCTGGGAAGAAGGAAGAGTCAGTGGTGAATAGCGCCCCCTGCCTGTGACAGATCTAGCAGCTTTTAATCCTCTGGGGTCTGGGGTGTTTTTGGGGTCCTTGAGATGTTCTGACATGCCCTGACATTTGTGCTTTTTTCAGTTGCTTATAAACATATCAATGGCAAAAAAAAATTACACTCTATTTAGCACAAACAGGACTACCATAATATTTGAGCCACATGTATGTACATGTTTTCATTTTTGAGAGAATAATGTTTATGCATGGTTATTGAAAAAACTAAAAATGAAAGTTTCTGAAATAAGGCCAAAAAACACATACTAAATATATGTCAATAAGACTTTTGACTAATGGATGTCGTTAATGGATGCCTAGAGTTTTTTCTTCAAAATGATGTGAAAATCATCCTGCCTAATCATTCACATAAAACGATACATTGATTTAAGTTTTGCGAAACACTTTTAGTTTGGAAAGCCAATATGCGGATGGGGCGTAAACGATCATGCATATTTAGTAGTTCACACCTGATGAGACAATGCCCCTGCATACTTAATGAGCCATTCATTCAGGTGTGTCACCTATAGCTAACTTAAATATACAAGCTTCATAAAAATGATCATTCTAGAAGAAAATTTCAGATGGCATTTAGAGGCTTTTGCATCTGAACTCTTCATATATATACACACATAAATATATATATATACACTACCAAATTGGTTCACAGTTGGAGGCATCGCAATTATTTTTTATTTTTTTTCACAAATTGTGCTTGCAAATTGTATAACATCCAAGGTAAACATGTCTAGTAATTGTGCAGTTAATTCTCATACTGTATTTTCAGTTTTGGAATATTTATCCTCTCCCCAAATTTGTCACTAATAAAACACAATACAAATTATTTAAAGAAAAAAAATTATATTTACCTTTTAATAGTTTGTTTACATCTACCTTATAAATATATATTTTTTATTAAAAAGGTTACAATTACAACAACAATTCAAGTGTAATCTTTCTTTTTAAAAACTAAAGTATACAAAACGTATTATTTGATGACTTTATTTTTGATAATTTTTGATATTTTTCCTCATCTCACTATAGCAATAGAGTTTGCTAAAAGCTGTTCATTCAATACAGCAGTATTTGAAAATCGATAATATTTTGTAAAATTACATTTATATTTGCATTTATGTCAAAACCTAGACACTTTTAAACATCAAAATGACATTTATTAATATTTATTCGTGTCAAAATGACATATAAACAGATTTTCCTATTCAATTTTGCATGGAAACGCTTCCAAGATGCTTGCGTGTCGCGTGAAAAATAGGCGTCGGTTATATATCTAGCATGCACGCGTTTTCCGCGGGGCTCGTGCCGCGCCTGAGACGCGCGTCTCACGCAGGCAGCAAGCTCTAAACTGTTAACATGGGAGCCGAAATAAAAACGGACACGCCACGCAGCTGAGACGCTTACGCCACGCATCCAGTGTGTCACCGGCCTTATCCAGTTGATGTGGGCGTTTCGTAGCTGGTTTGTATGGATCGCCTCACATTTGCGTTTGTATAGCGCGGTCTCCATGGGCGGAGTCACATTAAAACTTAATTAGCTGAGATGAGAACGACTGACATCTCTCTCTTTACATACATATTACATAAACTGTGAATATTTGTTTTTTATAAAAAATACTTCATTTAAAAGAAGAGAATTCAAGCTTCATGCCTGTGTGTCTGTATGCCTGTTTGAGTATTATCTTCACTCGTGAAAAATCCTCTCACCGGCCCCCGCTCCCTCTCCTCCTCCCTCTCATTTCCGTCAATAGAACCAACGTGACCTGCACCAGTAGTAGTAGTTTGAGCAGAGTTGACGAAGTATCAGGTTGTAGGAAGATAGTTTGTGGACAATCATGGTTATAACGTGCATCGTAAAGGTTTGTGATAACAAGGAGAAGGTATATAGTGCCGTCATGTTTCACAGAATTCCAACTCACCACATACAGCGGAGAGCTTGGTTAGCTGCTTTGAACAAGAATGCAAAAACACCGTTGATGACTCTGAAGAAGTGGCGTGTTTGCTCTGAGCATTTCACACTGGAGGACTATACCTGCACAGGAACACGCCTAAAGGATGAGGCTACACCGACAATATTCAAATCACTAACACAACAAAGTGGATCATCACCCAACACTGTAAGTGTACTTTTGCATGGTATTTGGTTGTCCTGGAAGTGTCAGTAACCTTAGCTGAGTAACATAAGTTAGCTGTGAAATCAGTGCGCTTCTGAGACAGGCAATAAGAAGTGACTGTTTGATTTACATAAGGACTGAGCTCAGAAATAAAAATGTAGTATAAGCCTAAAACCTTATAAGCCCGTAGTATAACGTTATAGTGTCAACAAATCTGATTCTCTGTATCATGAGACTGCAAGGTTACGTTTACCATGCTAATACCTTGACTAATGGTATGGGGAGGGGTATTTTTGTCTCAGGTAAAACACTGAAAGAGTAGGCTACTGTCTACTTATGTAATACCCTGTAACAATACTTTATACAATACAATACTTACTCGGAAGAATGTGAAAAATATATAAATATAAATTATGGTAGTGTTTTTATTTGCTTTCCAAAAAAATAATTATTGTCATTGTTATTTCTGTCATAATTGTGTCAATTATTATACAGGCAGAGTTGAATGACGTACAGCAAGATCTGCCAGAACAAGAGGAAAACTTTTTTGTTGGTGTACCTCATTCAACCACCCAGAAGCACAGAGCTGAAGAGCCTACTGCTACATTCAAAGTGCCCTTGTCTGTACAGCTAACCAGTCCTTTACGTTCAAGCAAACCAGCTGTTGCCCTGGCTCCCACATGGACAATGCAATTGGTAAGCTAATGAATCTTAATGTTTTATACAGACTTACTGTATGATTGCAATATGACCTACATTTATTTGACATCTGATTCATGTCTAGGACACTGCATCGACATCCACAATGATGGTCATGTGTAGACCAAGAAAAAGTCTTGTATTTGAGGTGAGTGACCAGCTTCTATGTTTGCTATCAATAATCCATAATACAATTTATGGAAACCATTACACTTTATTTCCTATCAAGTCATGTAATTGTTTACTCAAGATGTACTGGATGTGGCACTGGTATGCAAAACCAATGCATATTTTTATTTTTATTTGTCTACAACAGGAAACACACCACATTGAAGCTACTGTGATGGATATGAGTGCAACATCAGTGTTTGATGTCAGCATGACCTCAGAGCCTGCTGTCGATACCGCAGACACCAGCTTTGTGCCAAATTCAAGCCCCTCCACCACCACCACAGGAAGCTCTTCAAGCATCTCTGGACAAGCCAGAGGTTGGAAGGAGAGGAATTGGATTGTAAATGAGTCCAAACTCATGGAACTCTTTCAGAAATGTACAACCTGTGGTGCTGCGATGTGTGACCTGAACCAGACAGTAACACAGTTCGGCAGTAGAATCAATATAAATTGGCAATGCAGCAATGGCCATATGGAACAATGGGAGTCATGTCCCAATATACGTGGAATGGCGGAAAATAACCTTTTCGCAGCAGCTGCCACTCTCTTTACCGGCTCAACATACACTGACATAGCTGACTGGGCTGGACTTTTCAACCTGCAGTTGCCCCTGGAAACAACTTTTTACAACATACAGGCAAGCTACCTGCTCCCAGTGATTGAGAATTCATATACACAACAGGAGAACATAATCAAAGCAAGATTAATTTGCCAAAGCGAAGACGGTGAAGGAGTGCAGCTAAGTGGAGACGGCAGAAGTGACAGCCCCGGACACTCCAGCAAATACAACACGTATTCTTTTATGGATGACTCCACTAACCAGATCGTGGGGTTTGAGATGATGCAGGTAAATTGTCAATTATTTCCACAAATCTATGGTAAATTCTATAACATGTTTTTAAATGTCATCATGCATTAATTTGTGCTCTATAGGTTTCCCAGGCCTCCAGTTCGGTCGCAATGGAACCACTGGCCTTCAAGAAAGGCCTGGAGAAGATCCTGGATGAGGGCATTGATGTAAAAGTGGTCACCACAGACCAGCATCCGTCCATAAGAAAAATTATGAGAGAAGAATATCCTCATATCATTCATCAGATTGATCCGTGGCATGTCGCCAAAGGTTAGTTTACTGTTAGTTTAAGCTGTATAGCTAGAAAACAACCCCAAATATTTTATCTCCATTATTGTCTGTTACCAGTGTTTCACAAAAGTTTTTTTTATGGGTCTGTATAATGTGTGCAATGCACTCATTTCCATGTTTCTATAGCTAATTGTACCTAATTTGGTAGTGATGAAAAAATTAAAATTAATGCAAAAGCCAAAAACATGCAAAAGAGACTGAAACACAAGTATGTATGTAACAGATATGGCTGAAATGGTGCGCCACCATAGTCTATGCAATGCATGAGATTACTCATAGTAATTCTTTTCTTTTTCAGGATTTAAAAAAAAAAATGGTTGCAGCATCCAACAGAAAAGAATACAAGGATCTTGCTCCTTGGGTCAGGAGTGTCAGCAACCACATGTGGTGGAGCTGTTGCACCTCCAAAGGAGATGCAAAAGTACCCAAGCATACAGAAACAGCTCATCACAAAGTGATATTCTATGTCATTCTATGTTAATCAAATGCTATATGCAGCTCAAATGTACATCAAATTTTTGGTCTTCAACATGGAAGCCAACTGTATTGTATTACAGACGGTTAAAAGCTCTGCTCTTTTGTTTTCAGGAGCTGCTCCGACGATGGATGTCTCTCCAACACCACATCACTGGGGTCCATCGCTGGGAAGAAGACGGAACGGAATACAGATGTTTCCATCAGGACTTGTCAGCAGAGGAACAAAGGGAATTCCCCTGCCTTCAAAGCCCTTCAAGCAATGATTATGGACGCACGTCTCATAAAAGACCTACAACAGATGACACTGTTCAAACACACAGGTATGTGTATCAAAGAGTTTGACATGCAGAATAGTAATATGGTTCAAGTCAAGTCTGTCTCAGTGAGAATAGGTTCTGAGAAACTATTTTGCAATAAGTCTGTATGAGGGGGGGAATGTTACACCAGACTTGATCAATAATACTATGCATCCCATTCATGATACAGTGCTTCAAAAGAACACACAACTTTTCATGCTCTTGTTTTTACATTGTAAAGCATTTTCTTTTGTTTTATTTTTCAGGACAACTTGAGGTGTTTCACAATGCCCTTTTGAAGTACTGTCCAAAGCGACTTAATTTTCAATACCCTTCAATGAAGGCACGCACTATGCTAGCCATTATGGATCACAATGAGAATCACTCCACAAAGCGGGAACAGGCAACAACAGCAGCTGGTGGGTACTAAAGGAATGCAAATTACTGTAATGTCACTGTGTATTTTCCCTGCACTTCTCTATGTGTCATCCATACATGAACATGATCTTCGAATAAATGCTGGCACAGATATGACTGACTAATGAATTTTTTTTTTAAATTTGCATAAAAAACATAAATAGCCACAGTCCTAACTTTTGTAATAACATTATAAATATCAAAATTATACATTTACTATACTTCCAGCACGTTCGTTCATACTATTTTTGATTTCAGGCCTCACAAGACACAATGTTGTCTTTCAAAAGCAATCAAAGCAGTGGATTGCTAGACCAATCTATGTGAAGACGACTCAAAAATTCAGAGATGACCTCATGAACAGAGTGATCCAAAGAAGACTTGACCCCACAATCAGATTCAAAGACGCATCATCCCGTATCCAAATACCTCGCCTAGCTGCCAACATTGCATTGCAAACAAAGCCCAGCAAAGAGGAGGTCATACAGTCACACACCTCAAGATTCAAAGGTCCATCGGAGCCATTGTAACTCTTGTTTACAGCTGACGTGAAAAGGAAACTGTGCCATTGAAAAACCACAGGAGGGGACTTGTACTTTCATAGGAAGTGTAGAAGGCAAATGTCAGTTATTATAGTTAATATTTTTGTTGTTATATTGTTAAATAAATTACGTATTTTCCAAATTTGTGACCACTTATGTTTGAACAAATCTGACAAAACACCTTTTGCCTAGAGAACACATGGCCTATCCTATTTACTATGGGATTGAGTTAAAATAAAGATCCTTGATGTTGCATGAGTGATTATATCAGAAGCCATTTGATTTAGCAAACGAGATAAAAGTATCACTCTAGATGTTGTAGGTTCAAAGCTTTATTTATACACATCAAATATAGGAAACTGAATTTGTAAAAATACAAATGAGGAAATTGAAAATAAAAAAGTGATAGATAGACATCTACATAATGGTTGTAATATAGAAAAATATACAAACAGGTAGTCTACTATTCTGACGCAAGCTGCAGTGCAATTGTCCCACAGATGTCTGTGAAACATGTAAACATAATTTAGGTCTGAACTCAGGGCCCAGCACATATTGTCCAGTAACAGTCATATGCCTACATATCCATTGCCTCATGTAGTTCTTGAAATCCAACATAGACACCGGACTCAGAAGGATATCTTTGTCGTATAGTCCCAACCACACATGATGGCAGTGGTTTCCGATTGCCTCTGCCCAAAGTTTCGCCCTGTAGGACCCATTCCAGCACTATCCGGTAGGAAACCAACCTATTTTGACTGAGAAGACAGAGATAGGCTAAGTATATACATTTATAAATGAAAACATGATACATAGGCATATTTCAATGGTTTCAGATAGCACTTACTCTGAGGATAGCTGGCCATCTGGTCCACTCGGGGGGGGGGGGTCGTTTCCTCCAATTGACTGTCACGATGAAAGAAAAATTTGACGACTGCCGGGTGAATCATCGCTGCAAAAGCGTCGCTTGCCGTGACACATGTGATTTGTCCAGGGTCTTCTGGATCTACATTGACCCCCACCTTCGATGGCAACACCTGGTCCCATTCTGAACAGCACAGGCTCTCAATTTCGGTCGGCATCTGTTCGCAACAGTCACACTTGCACCACCGATTGCTGTTTGCCCGTGTTCTTTCGCCGGCTCCGGTCTGTTCTGGTTCATATCTTTCTTCCCTCTCACGGTCCATAAGAGCTATTTCCTCCTCTGTGTACTCGGGTTCAAACAGATATGGCTCTGGGTCTGCTACAAACAAGTCATAATCATCTACAAAGTCCGCCATTGCAAATGATCTCTTGCAGTTTGCTAATAGCACAGGTGGTAAAAGTCACGTTGGTTCTATTGACGGAAATGAGAGGGAGGAGGAGAGGGAGCGGGGGCCGGTGAGAGGATTTTTCACGAGTGAAGATATTACTGCGCAAAGTCGAAGTGCTCCCAAGCACTTGCTATGGTATTCCGCCATACAATATAGTTATCCATTTTACACGCTTAGAAAAGCGCAACGTTTTGTTTTGTGTCACCGTCCTAGGTCGAGTTACACTACTCGAGTAACTGTATTTAAATAGGGAAAACGTGGAGGTGTTTGGTAGCTTCTCTGCTTGGCCCCTATTGAATGAACGGGGCTAAGCTAAGTGCTAACAAAGTTTCGCCGCAAGACAGAGCGATGGAGTGCACGCACTGAGATGAGAGAGGTATGTATCAACTCGTCTTAGTTAACGGAATAACATAGTTTAATATGAAAAAACGGTGGAGTATCCCTTTAAGGCCTCTCTGTAAGTAATCGAGCTCAACATTGATTCCATGTGACAATATTAGATCTAGAGTATGATAATGACAATCAGTAGGTCCTGACACGTGTTGTCTAACTCCAATAGAGTTCAGAATGTCTGCAAACGCCAATCCCAATGCATCTTTTTCATTATCTACATGTATATTAAAATCACCAACAATTATGACTTTATCTGCAACCAGTACTAACTCTGATAGAAAGTCAGCAAATTCTTTGATAAAGTCTTTATGGTGCCCTGGTGGCCTGTATACAGTAGCTAGCACAAATCTCAAACGTGATTTATCATTTACACTATATATTGCTATATTAAGCACTAACACTTTAAAATAATTATATTTGAAACTAGACTTCTTAGTAATTCTGAAAATATTACTATAAATTACAGCAACACCTCCCCCTTTGCCTTTCAGATGAGGTTCATGTTTATAACAGTAATCTGTAAACCCAAGCTTTATCATTTGTTCATCTGCAATATATTTGTTTTTTTATTTGTTGAACATCAATTAAATTTTTAACCTTAGATGCGTTTGGAAGTTTTTTGTATTTCCTAATTCGGGGGAACAGACACAGTCTCTATATGATGATATCTAGGTGAAAGAGGCTCTATGTGATGGGATTTATCTGACCTTGGTGACGTGAGGCCGCTAGTAGACGGTCAGTTAAGCCAGTCTGTCTGCTTCCTGACCTGAGCCCCAGATTGTCATGTTTGAGCTCTAAGCAGAGGTGTGGACTCGAGTCATGTGACTTGGACTCGAGTCCGACTCTAGTCATGAATTTGATGACTTCAGACTCGACTCGACAAAATGTACAAAGACTTGCAACTCGACTTGGACTTTAACATCAATGACTCGTGACTTCACTTGGACTTGCGCCTTTGACTCGAGAAGACTTGCTACTTCCCATGAAAACTGGGGAAAAAATGTTTACACGGCCGCGCTGCTCTCAGTTTATCTGCATCTGTGAAAAAATGTGCACCACCTGTATGCATGCAGAGAGCACGTGCGCTGCCTGCACGACATCCAATCACTGTAGTCCCACGTTGTTTTGATTCGACAGCATCTAAGCAGGCACATTGCAAGACAACCAATGAAGCGCAACAAGCAACAACGCATGCTACGAATTTGAACGAATGCTAAGCACCTTATCGGATGTACCGTAACTTACTAGCTGCTACATAGCTGCCAACTCTCACGCATTCACCGTGAGACACACGCAATTGACACTTTTCACACGCTCTCACGCCACACATCCATTTTCTCACGCACAGAAAAATCGCGAAGCAAAGAGGACACGGAGACCGACAGACTAGACAGAGCAGGTTAGTTATGATATAAAAAAATCTCTGCTCTCAGATTCTGTCACTTTTATTACGAAATTCAGACAATAAATAACGTTTTGGCGCTTGTAAATGTGACACGACAGATCCCTAGCGGCACGTGAACCGATCATCTCTAGCTGATAGTAAATAACGTTAAACACGAATGAACACTGTTGAAAGATATAGTACAACTTACCGAGATGTATATTCCTCATTCATAATATCGACCCATCAATCAAAGGGGTCAATAAAACAGTTGGAGAACAATTATGTCACATAACATTTACCTCAGGAAAGCCATTTAATGACTATAATAGGCTATAGCACGTTAGTTGGCTAGAAAAAAAGAGCTATAGAGAGTATTTAGCTAAATATGTGTACTACATTGCATGTTTATTATATTTTTACTTATATCATTGAATAAAGTTGTTATTATAATTAAAAAAACGCATATTTAATTTGTGTTATTTTTAACCTTAAATAATTCTGCCAGCTGATAGGGCTCTCTGTATGTTTACAGCATTAGATGAGTTGTTTTTTTCTTGAGAAAAATTAATGCCTATATTGTGTAGCCTACCTAATATTTATCCAAATGAGTCAATATTAAATCAAATCACAATAATTGAATTGAACTGAAATAATAAAAAAGCGTAGATTACCAGAAATTGAACCATGTAAACATTGTAACATGTTGTCACTAAACCTAATAAAATTCAGTTTAGTTACTAAAACGTTTTGACAATCACAATACACTTATTGTGATGCAAAAATTACATCACAATTATTAATAATTGCATCACAATTGCAATATAAAATGCAAAATACAAATCTTACAGACATGCATGATTTGTATACATTTTATTTCTGTGGTAAGAGGACTTGAAATGACACAAAACTAAAATGGTAGGACTTTGGACTCGACTTGAGACTTGTTGGCTTTGACTTTTGACTCGACTCGGGACTTGCCTCATCTTTGACTCGACTTGACTTGGGACTCGAGGGCAAAGACTTGAGACTTACTTGTGACTTGCATAACAATGACTTTGTCCCACCTCTGGCTCTAAGACTATGAGCCATATTACTAGAGAGAAGAGCAATACCATCTCTTTTCAACAGCTCAGGTCTACCCCAAAAACTTTTCCAATTGTCTATGAATTCTATATTATTTAGCGGACACCATCTTGACAGCCAGCCATTGAGTGAACACAATCTACTAACTATCTCATCACTCCTGCGAACAGGAAGGGGGCCAGAGCAAATTACAATGCCTGACATCGTACTTGCGAGTTCACACACCTCTTTAATATTAATTTTAGTGATCTCCGACTGGCGGAGTCGAACAACATGTAACGCAAAGTTGAGATGTGGCCCAGAGAGAAAAAAACAATAGTTGTCAGAGGCGTTACAATCATTAGTGCCGACGTGAATAATAATCTTACAGAATTTACGATTAGCATTAGCCAGCACTTTTAAATTTGGTCTGATGTCTGGCGCTCTGGCTCCCGGCAAACATGTGACTTGGTGGCTGGTGTCTCTATTTTCACATTAATAGAATCGCCAATAACTAGGGCACTTTCAATAGGATTCACAGTGGGTGTTTCACTGAGTGGACTGGGGAGAACCTGTTTAATGTTGTTATCAGAACGGAAGAGTGGTGTTTTGTCCTGGGACTACAGTGTCTCACTGTCACCCAGTTGCCCTTCTGCACGGGCTCTACAGCCGGAACTAAACAATGTACAGAGTTCACTAAGCTAGTCGCATCCAAAGTAGTATATAAGACACTAAAATAATTGCTAAAGCTCTTTCCCATAGAATAGAAAAAATCATGCCAACTATAATCCATCCCGACCAAACCGGTTTCATTAAAGGTAGACAAGCATCAAACAATACCCGCAGACTCATAAACCTAATTCACCACTCATCAATAAACAAAAACAAATCTGTCATAGTCACTCTTGATGCAGAAAAAGCATTTGATAAAGTAAACTGGAAATTCCTGTTTTCCACATTAGAGAGGTTTGGTTTTGGGGAGTCATTCATCAACTGGGTTAAAATTCTCTACACATCACCCTCAGCCACTGTCATTACTAACGGACTAACATCACGCAGCTTCACTCTACACCGGGGAACTAGACAAGGATGCCCACTCTCTCCATCTCTATTCACCATATTCATCGAACCGCTTGCAGCAGCTGTCCGTCAGAACAACTACATCAAAGGAATTCAAACATTAAACATACACCATAAAATAAGTCTTTACGCTGATGATATATTATTATACTTACAAAACCCCCAAAAATCATTACAAGAAACAATAAAACTCATTGATACCTTTTCAAACATTTCTGAATACTCAATTAACTGGAATAAATCGGCTATACTTCCATTAAATTCCACCAGTGTGGATGTGACATCCCAAACATCACAAATCCCTTTGTGCACCAATTACATCACATATTTGGGAATCAATGTTTCCGCCAAGCTGCCAGAGTTGTTTACACTCAACTATACCCCATTACTTAAAAAAATAGATGACGATCTTCAACGTTGGATGAACCTACCATTATCAATCATGGGCAGAATATCAGTAACAAAAATGTCTATACTCCCAAAAATAAACTACTTATTTTCAATGATTCCAACACAGCCCACTCGTATCTGGTTCAAATCATTAGATTCAATTATTACAAAATTCTACTGGAAAAACAAGACCCCAAGAATTAAATTAACAACCCTACAGAAACCAAAATCACAAGGTGGATTAGAGGCACCACATTTTTATAATTATTTTCTGGCAAATCAACTCCAAAACATATACAAATGGATTCAACCTAACTCTTCAGAATACACATGGCAAGATATTGAACAATCAATCTGCAAAGAC